>NC_051439.1:7384040-7433404 GCF_001649575.2 Kryptolebias marmoratus
AGGGAGGGAGGGAGGGGGGGGGGCAGGTTTTATACACGCTAATCTACATTAGGCAAACATTTAAAAGTGCTTTACATTAAGGTACTGTCGATACATTCACCTCTACGTCACGAAGCCATCTCTAAAGTGACACACAAGTCGTGGGTGAGCTGCGGTGACACCGAGCTCCTCTGGGAAACAAGAAAACGGAATTCGCTTGCAGCAAGCGCCAAGGAGTGTTAGGACGGAAGCCAGTGGAGGACACACGTGGAAATTTGTCTTCACGATATTGTTGTGTAATAACGATTTATTTAGTGGTTTACTTGAGAAAGTTTTTTTTTTTCCTATTCCATTACAAAAAGTGTTCTAGCAATCATTGAAGGAATGCGTACTGCCTCCGTGTTTTAAATGTTGGATTAAAACCATATTAAGATGGGAAGGGGCGGAGCTATAGCCGACATGTGGTATTACAAGATCCGTTAGAGCAGGGGGTGTCCAATCCTGGTCCTGGAGGGGCCACTATCCTGCAGGTTTTAGGTGTTCCTCTGCTGTGACTCACCTGATTTGAATGACTGAGTGATTAACAGGCTTCTGTAGAACCTGGAGACCTGCTGAAGAGCAGGGGAACATCTAAAACTTGCAGGATAGTGGCCCCCCCAGGACTAGCTTTGGACACCATTGCATTAGAGCTTGGAGTATGTGTCAAAGGTGACTCTCAGCTACTACCACGTCAAACTTTACCTCTATATCACTAAAACTGTCTCAGTTACAGCCATGTTTGGGTTGGCTACGGCGAACTAGCCCTTGTACGTTCAATGGTAAATTGCTGTGCGTTTCATTGAAATCCGTCCAGTGGTTCATGAGTTATTTTGCTAACAGGCAGACAGAGTTGACTCCAGTAGGCAAAGTTTCAAAAACAGGGCAGTTTGTCCCTGCTGGGACCACACCCAGTTTTGCCTCGATAACTGTAAAAGTGACTGAGCTACAGACATTTTCGTGTTGGTTATTACCGATTCGCTATGGTGGCCATTTTGAATTGGACTGTCTCCAAACGCTATTCGACAGTAGATGTGCAACCAATAAGTTTCATTAAACGAAATCCAATGGGTCATGAGATATTTTGCTAACACAATCAGAATCATATTAACTAGCCAAGTGTGTAAAGAACACAGGAGGAGTAAGTCTCTGGCTGGTGGCGCCTCTCAGGTAGTATAGAACAATACAAAACAATAAAATGCTACACAATAAGATATATTTACTGATATTACACAGTACACAAGCAGTGTGCTTGGGATGAGTCCATAAAATGTAGATACCATTGAGATAGCTTGATGTTACATGAAATAAGATGTAAAAAAAGACTAGTTGGTTGCTTAAAGGGGTGATGGCTTGTGAGAAAAAAACTGTTCTTATGGCAGCTAGTTCTGGTCTGCAGACTTCTGTATCTCCTGCCAGATGGGAGCAGATTACAAAGACAGTATCCAGGGTGGGAGGGGTCAGAGGGGAACTTTCCTGCCCGCTTCCTGGTTCTTGAGGCGTACAGGTCCTGGATGAAGGGCAGGGGGATTCTGAACAAGCGTTTTGGTGTTTACAATAGGCTACGGTCAGAGGCTTTGTAACGCTGTTCTAACACATGCCCTGCCGTCTTCCTTGCTCGTAGTTCCTCGCTGAGCCAAGAAGCCGAGCAAGAAAAGGTGCCTGTTTTGGTTTTAACTGGGGCGTGGGTGTCAGGAAGGCTGCTCCCGAGCATCAGTAGCTGATGAGAAATCTGTACGAAGGTGCTGGTGAAGGTCGGCAGTCGGGACTGTCAGGTCCGTGTGTTTTCAAGTTCCTGAAACAGATGGGGCGCTTGGAATTGATGAGAACGGGTGTAGATAGCAGACCCATCACAACAAGCTGGTGATCAGACACCCCAGGTTATACGCCTGCAGACTGCTGAGGAACAAGGAACATCCATCACTGACCAACAATTTACGGTCAAAGATGAATCGTAAGTATCATGACTGTGATACTAAATGATGAAACTGGTTGTAACTATTCATTTTCCTACCATAGGTATCTTGATATTTTTAAAAATAAAAGCTAGTGTCATTTAGATAATGTCTTGTTGTCTCAAAATAATGGAATCAGTAACTTTAATTAGTAACAGCAGGTTCCTTGTTCTTAGCTTCCAGACATTTGACCTAAGGAGACTCAAAAATGGCTACAGCACAGCCATTTTTTCAGACATTGAGCAACATGGGGCATGGTAGTAGCTGAGAGCCATTCCCAACACATACTCTGTGCGCTAACTGATTGAATAAGAGCTGATTTTAACTTTGCCAATAACAAATGGAGTAAAATATCTCATGAACCAGAGGACAGATTTTAAAGGAAACTCTCAGAAAGTAATAATTGGATGTAGATGTAGAACTGATCAGCTTTTGGGGTCAACCCAGTTCAAAATGGCCCCCACAGCTAATTGGCCTTTGCTAACACAAAATGGCTACAACTTAGTCAAAATTACAGATAGAGGTAAAGTTTATACGGGAGTAGCTGAGAGTCATCTTTCAACACATACCTCAAACATTGACATGTCTCGCAAGATGTGGCTGGGGCGGCCATCTTGGATTAAAACTGTCACGAAAAGTGGCGGGTGATTTGCGTTCCTTCAAGGACTCGACCTTTAAATCGTTTTTACAGCTCAACAATTTCTGTAATTAAGATAATCAACTCTACAATGAGCTGTAACAAAGTTGTGGTTCTTTAACAATGCTCTAGGGACGACTGTTTTTCCCCTTTTTTTGTTTTAACGTTTAACCAGAGCCAGACTTACTTGTTCTCAGTGGGCCGTTAGCCATTAGCTTTGTATTGAAATTCTAAAATGGTGGAAATTACATGTAAATCTCCAAATGAAAGGTCACAAAAAGAGAAACACAAGGTTAAAAACAACAAATTGCAGTCAGAACTATTTGCTTCACTATTTACTGCAGCTGGATGCAGAAACAGAGCTAGTTTGGCTCAGTTTATGCTATGCTAAGCTAACTAAGCTAACTAGCTGCTGTCCGTCTTTTAATTTAGTTTTTACTCTAACAACAATTTGGTGCAACAACCAAAGTGTCAACATATTCATTTAGGTTTGTATGCAATTCTGTGTTCTACTTTGTTTTACTTCCTACTTTATTATTAGGTTTGGTTTTGGGGCTTATATGTTTACTGGTAATATGCTAATTCTGTAGCAAAGCTTAAGTTATCTTATGCCACTTGGAGAACAAAGTACAATTTTACAGTAGTGTACAAACAGAGCCAAGTCAACACAGAATTAATTTTACACAATAGTCAGTCTATTGCACCATGACTATTTAACAGAAGGTGCTTTTTACTAGTGGGTAAAGATTTAAAAAAATACAATGTTTCTGAAGCTACAAATCCACCATTTTTCACCATGATTTGAAACCACATCATTACAAATCAGCTGCTCTTGTTTTTTGAGTGCATATTATACTTTAATTATTGTGCTGGCCAAGTGCGTAACACAATTAAAAAAAAAAAAAAAAAAAAAAAAGAAAATTACACAAATGTGACACCTGGCACTCATTCAACATGTTAATGGTTAAAATGATTATCAGATTTTTTTGTTTGTTTTTTTCTCTCCAAAGTCTAAAAAAACGTCAGCAGGATTCTCTTTTTAAAAAGCAGAGTAAAGAAAATTTCCCTATGGCAGCATTGCCTGAGAAGTTTTTTTTTTGTTTGTTTGTTTGTACATAAATAAAAAATAAAAATATTAAATAATCCGATGAACGCAACAGTGCAGAGCGGGGATTTAACCGAAATCAGCAGAACGGGATGAAGTAGGGGGGGTGAGGGGTGAAAATCTGTTGGCACGAGAGAGAGGAGACGAGAAGCTGTCCCCCATGTTTCAGTCTGTAGGTTTTTAGGTGCTGCTAGTAAGGGCCTTTTGTGTGTCCAAAGATCCCAATAGGGAAGTGTTTGACATGTGAAGACCACTGAGCCGCCAACTGGAAAAATTTGACATCATTCCACTCAACGCCATCAATCAGAACTGCAGAAAAGGCATTAAACAAAGAAAAGACAGGACTTAAAACGATTATGAGCGATACATTTATGTTCAGAAGCAATAGTGTCATTTTTAGTAGCCTGTTTTAGATTTCACTCATTGATCATTTAGTTCTATAAATAAAGGAAATGATGGAAAATGACCGATAACAATGATACAAATTGATTTTTTTATTCAAAATATGTATGGGATGCCAAAGGTTTTTTGTACGAATCAAATATCGCCGTTGTGCTTGAACAATTAGGAGATAATAAATATAAAAATAGAACATGGAGATCTCCAGTCTGTCAGTGTGAGGAGAAATAAAGCAGTAAAGGAGGAAAAATACCTCTCAGCATGGTTTGCTGGTGCTTGGCAGTGCAGATGAGGCGACTGATGCCCTCGATCACCTGACTCTTGGACTCCACCTCCTTGTCTTTGCTCTTTTTCGGCAGAAACATGACTGGCGAAGGGCGACAAGAAACATCCACCCCGTGAGTAAATAAGACCCAGAATGTGTCTGCTCTCTGTGAACAACAGACTGAAATGCAAATAACGTTCGACCTCATTTTGTGCCAGATTCAAGGTTAAAAGACTTGGATTTTAAGCTTCTACAATAACCGGAATTACTTATTATTAGTAAGCAGAAAGAAAGGGAAAAACACAAACAAACAAAAACAAATGCAATCTCAATTCTGAGAGAGTTGGGATGTAAAAAGATGTAAATAAAATCAGAATGTAGTGATTTGCAAATCTTACAAACCTATATTTTATTCACAATGGAACCTAGTAAATAGGAGAAATATTACCTAAAAATATAAGGTAATTTTGAATTTGATGGCTACAACATATTTCATAAAAGTTGTTTCAGGTTTATGTTTCTCACTGTGAGGCATCCCCTCTTCTAACATCAGTCTGAAAACATCTAGGAGCTGAGGAGAGCAGCTGCTGGAGGTTTTGGAATTTTGGTTTAACATTGATAGTCTGGATGAGAGCATATAATGTTCTAAAACCTGTATATGCCTTTCTGCATTGATGGAGCCTTTCCAGATGTGTAAACTAGGACACTAATGCACCCCTATACCATCAGAGAGGCAGGTTTTTAAATTGAGCCCTGATAACAGGCTGGATGGTCCTCTACAATTCCTCTGACCACAGATCAGTTCTCCTCTGTCCCTCAGTCCATCTTAAATGAGCTTTGGTCCAGAGAAGACAGCAGTGTTTCTGGATGGTGTTCACATCTGGCTTCTTCTTTGCCTGATAGAGCTTTAAGCAGCATTAGTGGATGGTACAGTGAACTGTGTTTACAGGAAGTGTTCCTGAGTCCATGCAGTGATGTCCAGAACAGAATCAGACCTGTTTTTTTACCACTATGTGTAATAAATTTTTAACATTTTACGTCAACAATTAACAACAAAGACCCCCCTACACCAGCACCTGCCCCTAACAAAGAAGTAGAAGAAAAATAGATAAAAATAGTAAATGAATGAATGAAATTAAAATGAAACAAATAAAGAAATAAGAAATAAAAGACTTTGAAATACACAGAGTGTGTGTGAATTCATCTACGTAAACGGAGCAGCTCATGCAGTTTAAAGCTTGGAACCCCACACATGGGAAGCAAAACATCTTTAACTACAGAACAGAGGTCCAGTTGCTTTGTTTATAAAGCTTTTTTGGATTTACAGAGCGTAACTGTGTTGCGGTAGTAGCTAGGAGTCCTTTATGGAAACACAGAGACTAAAGCAAAACAAAGCTAACAAAGTAACATCAGCACTAATGATGCAGTGCCCATAATTTCTAAATGGCGTTTTGGGTTTTGTCAAACCAAGCTAAGGGAAGAAATCCAAGAATTCTCAGAATCCCTCTCTGGGCAACAGAGAGCCCAACGTACCCTTCTTATTCTTCTCCTTGGTCACCACAGTCATGGACATGGTGGGCTGGGGGCTCGGCTCTAACCCCGCCAGTGGCAGCCGGCTGACCTGCAGCGAGCGGAAATTGCACTTCAGAGTGTTTTTCGAGGAGGAGTCCCGCTTCTCCATGTCTTTCTTCCTCTCTGTTGGAGCCACCCAGTAATCCACCTGAAGACCCATCAACTCCGCTGACTGACTACTAGAACTGGAAACGAAACAAGAGCTTAGACCAGAGGCAAATTTGTTTAAAACAAACAAAAAATTGAAGTTATTTACATTAAAAAAAATATATATACACACACACACTATATTGCCAAAAGTATTCACTCGTCTCCCTGCACACATATGAACTTCAGTGGCCTCCCATTCTCAATCCAGAGGGTTTGATCTGATGTTGGCCCACCTTTTACAGCTATAACACCTTCAGCTCTTCTGGGAAGGCTTTCCACAGGTTTAGGAGTGTTTCTGGGAGTTTCTGACCATTCTTCCAGAAGCTCATCTGTGAGGTCAGACACTGATGTTGGACAGAAGGCCTGGCTCTCAGTCTCTGCTCTGATTCATCCCAAAGGTGTTCTGTCAGGTTGAGGTCTGGACTCTGTGCAGGTCAGTCAAGTTCTTCCACACCAAACTCTATCGTCCATGTCTTTATGGACCTTGCTTTGTGCTCTGGTGTGCAGTCATGTTGGGACAGGAAGGGGCCGTCCCCAAACTGGTCCCACAAAGATGGGAGCATAAAATAGTACAAAATTTCCTGGTACGCTGAAGCATTAAGAGCTCCTTTCACTGAAACGAAACAAGCCCACACCATAATCCAAACCCTGACTCAAACATCAGATTACCAGTCAGAGAAGCACGACTCGTCCAGAGGACACGTCTCCACTGCTGTAGAGTCCAGTGGTGGCGTGTTTTACTCCACTGCATCCCACGCTTTGCACTTGGTGATGGAAGGCTTGGATTCAGCTGCTCAGCCATGGAATCCCATTCCATGAAGCTCTCTCTGCTCTGTTCCTGAGCTAATCTGAAGGCCACATGAAGTTTGAAGAGCTGTAGCTGCTGACTCTGCAGAACGTTGGTGACCTCGGTGCACTTTGAGCCTCATCCTCCTCTGAGCCACTCTGTGATTTTACGTGGCCGACCACTTTGTGGGCAAGTTGCTGTTGTTCCCAATCGTTTCCACTTTGTTATAATGCCACTAACAGCTGACTATGGAATATTTACAAGTGAGGAAATTTCACAACTGGACTTATTGCACAGGTAGCATCCTATCACAGTACCACGCTGGAATTTGCCGAGCTCCTGAGAGCGACCCATTCTTTTACAAATGTTTGTAGAAGCAGTCTGAATGCCTAGGTGCGTCATTTTATATGCCTGCGGCCATGGAAGTGATAGGTACCTCTAAATTGAATGATTTGGATGGGTGAGTGAATACATTTGGCATTATAGTGAAGATTTCAAAGAGCACAATGTTTTTCAAGGATTTGAAGCGCTTTTCATTTATTTTAATGAGGGAAAAAATACTGTTATACTTCAAAAAGTACAAAGTTGCAAAAACCAAAACTCATAGCAGCAATGTTCCAAATAAGCTGAACGTTTTGAAAAATGAATGAAATAGCTGAAAGTTTGCTGAAATAGTTGGAAGAAACTGTGAACAGGAAGTCAATAGTGTTAATGTCGAGCCAGCACACAGAAAAAGAAAGAACTAGAGCGTTCATTCAAACTGGCAGAAAGGGTCCGAGCGTGAAGACAAGTCTCTCCCTGAGGTTCGGTGTTTTACCTGTAAGCACAGAAGCTGGTGTTGATGGAGGGAGAGGAGGGAGGCGTAGGTGAAGCCTCTTTGAGAGGAGGCGAAACCTGTGGCGGGGTGGAGGAGAGGAGGCAGGAGCCCAGAGGGGTGGCATCATCCGAGTCTCCTGAAAAAGGAAAGCACTTCCCTCAGACACTGAGCAGCTGTGGGACGGGGTTCCTACAGTCCTGAAAAGGCTGAAACTTGCTGTTAGCCAGGCGTGGAAAGAGGTCGCAGTTTTAAATATGAAAAACAAATCATCACTCGGAACAAATTAGCAAGTTTTAAAGAATCCTGGCTTTTAAGGAGGAATTAAGAAATCACGATTGGTAAGAAGTTCATGTTGATGATGGTAATGACGCTAAGTGTGCATTTTTAGATACATTTTGGTTACTGTATAATTAATCCTGTCTTCAGATAGAAAAAATAAAAACAAGAGTCCTATGGATAACAAATGGTTTGGAAAAAACTTGTAATGAAAAACTAAATTGTGCAGGGACTTTCAAAGGAAAAGGAAGAAACGTGTGAAAGATATTAAAAAACGTTTAACAGCTACGATAAGATTGCAGACAGCAAAGTTTTGCATTTATTTCTCAGATAAGATGAGAGGAAATGAGATGCTGAAGGAAATTCAGTAGTGGCGAGCTGTTTCCATTCACACAACAAACAGTATGAGAGGAGTCAACACAAATACGATAAAAGACAACCACTCCACAAACCCCGTGACCTTGAAATCAATAGGGATCATCCTCGATCCGCAAGGTGTCCAGCTATCCAGTTTGCCGTGCCTGTGTAACAGCTGCAGAGTTAGAGCACTGTCAGGGTTTCGTCTCAGTGTTCACCTGTGACCTGAACCTTCAAACAAGTGACCTTGAAATCAGTGGGGATCATTCTTGATGGTGCCAAAACGTATTACGCCTTATCTTAGAACGGGCGTATAAAAAAAAAGTACTGTGAACACAAATTAACAAAACAGCAGTTATTGCACCTAAAATAGTCCAAAATAAAGAATAGATATAAAAGATATAGAAATAGGTTGCAGTAAGGTCCACTTTTGATCCGTGGCCCCGCTCTCCCTCAGAGCCAACACAATCATCCCCCAAACCCTTCCAGCTGAGGAGCTGTGTAGCTTGATGGTCCAAGAAATGAAGGAGTCCAAAAAACATAAATATTCATCAGACAGAAGGTTAGTTCCGTTGCACAACAAACATCACTGATTATAATACATAATTAACTGAAATTTAAATTATTTTGAAGCCGAAATGATGTCCCTTCAGAGTCCAACAATGCTTTCAGAAAATGTGAAAAATAAACCCATCTTGACTCATGAAACCTTATGGATTAAGGGTGAGCCCTATTGATTTCACAGTCACAGGATCAAAGATCAAGTTCACAGGTCACCCCATCGTTTAAACAGCTCTAAATTGATGACCCTTTAACATAGAAATGCCAAACTGCACAGCTGGGCACCTCATGGGTCAAGGATGATCCTTATTGATTTCAAGGTTACAGGGTCAAAAGGTCAAGGTCACCCCCTTGTTTAAATCTTTTTTTATGCTCCAAAGAAATGTCAACCCTTTTATTTCCTAGCTTGTACCTAAATACTGGAGTATCGTGTACTGTTGGTGGTACAAATCATCATTTTTTTTATCCAGTTCCTTTTCAGAACTTTTGTAAGTTTTAAAAACCAGCGTGTGAACAAATGGCCGCAGACTGCGTTAACCGTTAACAAGCGCCTTACCTGACGTCGCCGAGGTCTGCTCCACGAAACCCACTTTCACCACCTGAAAAACCCAACCAGGAGAAGAAAACCATTGAGTCCAGCTGAAAGATTCCCCAACATTCGACAGACAAACGGGCACCCAGACAAGACCGCGGTCAGGACTGAAGGCACGTCAGAGTCAACGACACCTACTTACCCCGATGAACGGGATGAACTTCTGACACGAGTCCTCATTGGGGCTGAGGAAAGGCAGCAGAGAAGTAAACATGTCAGAGTTAATAAGAGGAAAAATCAAATCTAAATTAAAGAAGACAAATGCAACTAAATCTTGGCTGTGAAAAGAAAGATATGAGAAATGGCATTTACAGTTACCAACACTGAGATCTAGTGATTAGTAACTTGCACATTTTCAGTGTTTCAGATGCTAATTGTAGCTTATCACAGCATAGATGAGGTCATATGGAAAGGCCAGTTGTACATGCTGCTGAGGCTCTAACTCCACTACAGGTTTCAGTCCTGACTGACGTCTGATTGAAGCAGGACAGGCAGAGAGCGAAACATGCAAGCCACAGGCCAGTATTTGACCATAAAGCCATCCCATCACTGCAGACACAGACCTAATGAACCTAAACAGAAACAATCAGGCATTCAGTAGGCAGCAAGTCCGTACAGCGTCAGAAAGAAGTGCAACCTCAGATCGGACTAAGATGGGACGTTGTGGGAAATGTAAATAAAAACAGAATGCAAGGATTTGGAAATCTCAGAAACCCCCATAGTGTTCACAATGGATCCCAGTAAACATAGCATATTTTTACTATTTTAATAATACTATTTATAGAAAAATATGAAGGTAATTTTGAATTTGATGGCAACAACACATCTCAAAGTTGTTCCAGGCGCAACAAAAGTTTGTAAAAGTAAGTGGTATGAATGAGACTAATTGTCAACTGGTCAGTAAGAGGAGTGGGTATAAACAGAGCACTTTAGAGTGGCTGAATCTCTCAGAAGTAAAGATGGGCAGGGGATCACCAGTCTGTGGAACACTGTCTAAAATCAGTGGAATAATTTCAGAATAATGTTCCTAAATGGAAAACTGGGCAGACTTTGAATATCTCATCACCTACATATAATGAAATATCAAAAAGATTGAAAGAATCTGGAGAAATCTCTGAGCTCAAAGGACTGAAAGTCAGTATTAGATGTCTGTGATCTTGGGGCCCTCAGGGGCCGCTGCATTAAAACCAGGTCTGATTCTGTTCTGGACATCACTGCATGGACTCAGGAACACTTCCTGTAAACACAGCTCACTGTACCATCCACTAATGCTGCTTAAAGCTCTATCAGGCAAACAAGAAGACTGGCATTCTGATTTAATTCACATTTTACACAAAAGTCCAACTTTGTCGTTATTGTGGTTGTAAGTCAGAAGGAAGAGCACCAACCTAAATCCTCCCCCCACCCCCCCAGCTCCACAGACTACCCATGTGAGGTAGTGCGGAACTACTCTACAGCAGAAGCTATTTTCCTGGTGACGTCCAGAAAAATAGCGGGCCTCTAAAGTCTATGTTTCCTAGATGTTACATTGTCCGATGATGTTAGAGGTTGTTGCTCTTGCCTTGAAGATATCTGCCATCGCCCCCCCAGGGAAGAAACAGAGAGACTACAGAGAGAGAGAGAGACAGAGAGAGAAAACAGTCTACAGGAGGAAACAGTGGGCCGTTCGCCGGTACAACAAATCTCTGCTGGGTTCAGCTTCAGAGCAGCCAGGAGGGACGCAGCCAGATGTCTGCCTGCTGTACGAGTGATCAGAGTGGGGGGATTTTAACAGAGCATTAGATTAGTTTACCTGGATGTATTTAGCTAAAAAAATACTCTTAATGCAGGTAAACCTAACCTAACCGTCATGCACTTTTCAGACTTTCGAAAAAAACATTAAAATCTATTAAAGGTGTAGCATTCTTTAAAGGAAAACATCACCAGTCGCCTTTAAAGTCAGATTCAGACTAAGATCATCCTGTTTCAGCCACTCTGCTCAAAGCTTTTACTCTGTGTAGTCTCCTGTGATTTGTTAGCGTTCAAAGTTGTTGTGAACGCCAGGCTTTAGCTGGATATCTGTAAATTGGACATTGTTTGTGTTTACTAGGATTGCTTTGCTGTGGCAGCCATTTTAACTTGGGTTGTTTATTTTGGGAGATTTTGCCAACTGTTCAGACTCAAAAAGAAACGGTTTGACTAAAATAACCCAGTTTAATCCTTTCTAATCGGTTGCTCTGTGTATGTTGGGTCGAATAGGTTGGAAAATGTATGTTTTAATGTTTTCATCCATCCTTTTTTGGTCTGGGTGCCTGTCCCCAGAGGTCGCTGTGGGACAGGAAGGGGGACACCCTGGACAGGACGCAAGTCCATCACAGGGACACATGGAGACAAATTCCCACTCACACCTACGGAGTTTAGAGTTACCAATGAAGCTAACATGCAGGTTTTTGGTCTGTGGGAGGAAATTTAAATGATTATTAATTAGACATTTAAGGATTTTTTATATTCACACAATAATACATGTGCAAGTGTTTTCAGCTCTGCGTGGCTCTTACCAAAGCAAACAGAAACATATTGTTTGGATGTTAGACTTCCTAAGTGAATTTAATGTTTCGAGATTTTGTTTACAAATGACTGAATAAAGCATCATTGTGACACGATCACTTTACTAACAGGATGTTTATTTTTTTATTTATCTTTACATCAGACTGGATGAATAACAGACAGACATGAGCAGCCGGGTTTGTGGATCTTTTGCCGGGGAATTTTTTTATTCGTCTCCAAAAACACAATTTCCTGTTTGTTTTTTTGATTTTTCTTTTGAACTAAAATCTCGGGTTTGTTTCCTATGGTAAGAAAAATTAAAAAAACAAAAAAAGAATGCCAAACATGGGTTTATTTTTATCTTCTTTGTAAATAAGAAGAACTTGAGAACAGACCAAATTAAAGGAACCTCACACGTCATCGGGCTATGGAGGGCCACGCGGGACAAACTCCATCATTTATTACATCGACGTCATGAGTTAACGCACTGTACACTCAGGAATATCTTTTATCGTTTCAGCCTCGCGTCCGCACAGAAGCTGTTCAAGGAGCCGCTGAACGATATTTTTCAAAACCAGGTTCCAGAGAGGAAAAACGAACCTTGAAACACTAATCTTACACGTTCATGTAGACAGTCTAAACGCCCAGAGTTAAACACAGAGAGCGAGAACTCGTCATGTGATCGTCTGACTCAACAGACGATCGCTGACATCATCAAAACAGGAATCAGTCGTCTTATAGCAGCATGTCTGAGTCGTGTGCGGGGTACAACTGCACCAATAATACAAAAAAACATCTGGAATATCCTTCCATAGATAAGTAACCCTACAATATACAATTTTGAGAGAATTTAGTTAATTTATCAAGAAAAACTACCTTCAAAACATATTGTGATAAATCTACTATGTTCACACTGACACGTTCTGGATTTGTTTCTTCTACAGGAAATGTTGAATGTGGCCGTCTTCATCATCAGATTTATGTGATTATCTGCTTAGCTGAAGACCTGCATCGTTTCAAAGACGACACGTCTTCTCATTGACGCACGTTTGTTGACATTGCTGCCATTTTGGATCCTCCACAACATCACAAATTCTGATTAGGCAATGAGCGTGAGTGCTCTCTCTCTCTCTCTGTTTTTAGCTTTAATGTCTAAATACAACCTTTTGAAAACTCCACACCTTGTTTCCTGTTTCTGGTGTGTTGTGGTGGCAGCGTTACAGCACCACATACAGGCCTGGCAAAGTTACTACAGCATCTTGGGTCGTTTTCTGAGTTTCTGTGCGGATAAAGAACCTTTCTAGAAACAGTGCCGTGTTTACAAGGAGAAATAAAATAAAATGCTCCTGAGTGGACGGGGCCAAAATTTCATCTTATTTGTACTTTTTGGCTTTTAATTCAGAGCTCCCACATGTTTTTTTCCTTATAGATGCGTTCTGAAAGGCTTAGTAGTCTCATGACAACTGCTCTCAAAATAAAAAAAAAAAAAACTTTTCATTTATTTTTCTGCTGTGGTGGATCTATGTTTTTTGTTATTTGAATAAAAAATATCAATGGAGTTTTTAAAATAGGTTATTTATTTGCATTTTAGTCACAAAAATACATCTGATTTTTTTGTGCGATTTTGTTGCTTCTGAAAAGAAAATCCACCGGCACAGATCCACACACCTTCAGAAGCACGACACAACTTGGGGAAGAAGAAATAAAAGGGAAACGAGCTGAGAACATTTGGTCTGCTGCCACTTTATCAGCACAGCTTTCCTTTACAGCCTGCTCTGGTGAGGCTGATGTTTGCTGCTGACACGACTCCATTAATTACACATAAACAGAGCTTCAGAGGTCCGGGAGGAAAAGGTCTTTTCACTAAAACTGTGACACACTTAACTGATTCAAGACAAGTCCGTTGCACCTGTGTTTGAAAAACCTCAGTTCTTTCTGACATTTTGCTAACAGGAGGCGACGTCTTGTCTGTGATGAACCAGTTTAAGCGTTCACACTGTAGTTTTCCTGCTTAAAGTTTCTTCCAAACGTTGCTTTGGACTCAAACGCTGCTACCATACTTGGAGTCGAAACGTTCGGCTCGTTCAGGACATTACAGCTGAGACTTTCAAACTTTTTATAATATTTAACTTTATTTACGTGTTGTTGCCCTCATGAAAATGCATAAAAAAACTCTTCAAATCTTAAAAAATGTTGAGCTTTTTCACATCTTTTTCAGCATATCTGCTTCATTTTTAGTTTTCAGCTACTATTTTGCTAATTGTACCTTTCAGCTACTGTTTTGCTGGCCTTAGCTTTTTGCTAGTGTTTTCCTCATTTCTTTCTGATGTTTTGGTCATTTTACCTTTTAGTTTATTTTCTGCTAGTTTTAGCTTCAGCTTTTAGACACTGCTTTAATAGTTTTCTAACTAACATTTTGGTCATATTAGCGTTTAGTTACTGCTCTGCTAAATTTTATTTTGCACTAAGATTTTCTTTAATTTCATCTTTTGCTCCAGTTCTGTTGTTCTAGTTTTAGCTTTTAGCCACTGCTTTGCCAGTCTTAGTCTTAGCTGGTGTTCTGATAATTTTATCTATGAACTGTTTTGGTCATTTTAGCTATTAGCTACTGTTCTGCGAGCTTTAGCTTTTATCTTCTGTTTTACCAACTTTAGCTTTCATGTATTTTAGCTTATGTTCTGATCATTTTAGCATTAGCTTCAGCTTCTTCAACAAATTTCAGCAAGTACGTGCTCTAAATTTCCACAGAAAATCCATGTTTTATAAGTATATTTTCTTTTCTTTTAAGCTTAATATAAAGAGTAGAAATGAGCCCTTCGGCTGGAATGAGCCCCGCAGCCGAACTGCATCTTTAAATCTAATAAACGCAGCTAAATAAAATACTCCCTCATGTGTCACTGAATCTAAATGATGCAGCTGACAGTTCCATGAAGGAATCAGTGCTTTTTCTTGTTAGTTCAACACAAACCAACGGCCCGATTCTGGTTCTGTCCTCATCCCGGACGGTCCCCAGCAGCTGCTGGCGTCTCGTCTCTTGTCCTGGTGGGACACTAAAGAGCAGCTTTAACGGTCTCCTGTGCCGGCAGCTGATAAAGTGGCAAGCTCCGACAGAAAGGTGCTCGAAAGGAAAAGAAAGGCACCACGAATCGTCGGGCTACGTGAGGAACAAACTCAACCGATCACAATACCTTAATGCAAAATCAAAATGAAAGCTCTTTTTCCTTCTGGAAACAAACAAAAAAAACAAAAACCACAGAAAACATAGAACACAAAGATAACAACATGTTACTCACACAGACAGTGACAGTGAGACAGATGCCCCCCCCACCCCAAACACACCAGAAGGCTCCACAACAATGTCACATTCCTTTTTTTTCTCCCCCAAAGAGGGTCCAATTACAGCTGGAAGCGTCTTTATTTGGGTTTGGAAACCACGAAGCAGTTTCTTCAAACTGCCAAAGGGGAGGAAGTTGGTGTTTTTCTTCATTTACTGATCCGAGGAGTTATTTGCCTAAGCGTACGCAGACACAAAGCACGCATTTGCTATAAATGGACTGAACGGTTTGTTTAGGAAAGCCGGCAGCTGCTAGTTTTAATTGCCCATTTTGATCGTCTTTGGAAAAAAAAAAAGGAATGAGCTCAGCGTTGGGAGCCTTAAAGGGAAAACTTTAGTCAGGTCTGAGCGCGACCGGCGACCGGCGGCAGCCCGAACGTACCTCCTCTGTTTGTACGTGAGCATGGCCTCGGCGATGGGCAGCTGGTGGGCGCCGTTAGCTCCCTCCATGTACTGCGTCACCCTCGACACCACGTCGGGACTCTCCTGGGCTGCACGGGGTGGGGGGGTGGAGAGATAAACGACCATTAGCGCTCGTCCCCCTGAACGCGCAGTCCAATATGACAAAAATGGGAGCTTTTACGAAAATGGAAGCCCTGCGGCGTTTAAAGGAAGACGAGGAAACAGCCCACCAATAAGAGGAGCTTCCGGCCGATGGAACAAATCCCTCCAGGCAGCATCTTGGAACAAACTGTTGTAGCGATAGTCGATGGTGCCGAGGTATTTGGAGACCGGGTGTGCACCTGAAGGTGTTCAGAATCAAACATGGAGCAATAAATGCGCAGGCTGGGTGTCTTTATGAGCCAATATTTGATGTAAACAAAAACAGCTGGACTGTTACTAACCTAGCAGGACCATAGTAGCTTAAATCCCCAATCTAATCTGTCTAATCAGAAAGACCCATGCAGCAAAACGAGTTTTTTCAGCATCGAGTTATTATTTTTTTCAAAATCTCCTTTTTAAAAGCTACAAAACGAGCCACAGTTTGATGACATTTGGTGATTTATCACCTGGATGGCATGGAGCTCAAAAAAACATTTTTTATCGGTCTGTAGTGACGTCATGAGGAGTCGCCGAGCTTTACAAGGAGGCCAAACATTATACAAAGGGATTTCCCGGGACTAAGGCAGGAAGTTTAAAGGGTATTAGGACAAAGGATTATTTCTGAAGACATACTTGTCAGAAAACTTGGATTTAAAGTCAGATTAGATGATTATATTTTACAGCTAATGAAAACTCAAAATTAATTTTCTCAAAAAAATTAGGACAGTACATGCAACCAATTAAAAGTCAAAATAAAGGAATTTTTGTTACAGAATTTTAATACAAAACTTGTAGAATTTGGACTCACCTTCTGAACGGAATTACTGAAATCAATAAAAGCTTTTTAAGGATTTTACTCATTTATTGAGATAAATTGGTAGTTTGGCAGTCAGTGCTGCAATCCTGAGGCTTTGGGTTCGAGCCCAGGTTGCGTCAGGAATGCCAAATCTTCTGTGGGAGGTTGGACCCCTGCAAAAAGGTGAGCAGGGAATGGATTCTAACTGTTCTGAGATGCAGCTGCAAAGTGTAAACACCTGTTGTGTGTCTGTGCACCATTTAATTACTTTCTCAGCTTCTCCTTTGCAGGTGCTTAGAGACAAACAACCTAGGGACAATTTAGAGTTACCAACGATCCCAACGGGCTTCTTTTTAGTCTGTGGGAGGAAACCGGAGCAATCCTGCCACCTTCTCTCTGGGAGATAATAACGATAAATACCCGGACCTTTTGTTAGACAACAGCACTCCACTCAACATGTGGATCTGGAGTCTTGAACAATAGAAACTAGTTCTACAATATTATTTATTGTTAAATATGGACATGTGTGTACATCATACTATTTATCTTTACTTTGTTTGCATTTTTATATTCACTAACTGTTACTATGAAACTGTGCTGCTACTGTTCTATCCATCCATCCATCCATCCATCATAAAGCACTGCATGTGCAAGCTGGTTGTGCTTTAATTCTGTTAAAATCTAATATTTAAGGGAAGAAGAAACAGCTGTGTTGGCACCAACCTAGTGGGATGATAAGGAACCTCATGTAACTGAGCCAGTCCGGGGTCTTGGGGGAGAGGTGGTCCACAAAAAGCCTCAGGACCACATTGAGGTAGTGCTGCGCTCCTGCCACCGCGATCTTGATGGGAACGGGCGTCTGGGAGTTGCAGTTGCAGCTGTAGGTTGAACAAGAAATACCGAAGCTCTTGAATTTCGCACGGCCACACGCTGCGATGCGTTACCTGCGGGGGGGGGGGAACGGCTCACAATCTCTGGATACGGGACACGATGGTGTTGAACGCAGCCTGGATGTCGGCTGTGGTGCAGGTGCACACCACGGGCAGGTGGTGGTTCTGCAGCATCTCCGAAAGGTACTGAAAGAAAGGCACAGCGGAGGTGAAACAGGTCTGTGTGGGTCAAACCTCATAAATGTGCGATATTGAGAGATCTTGCAAGATGTGTTAGCACTCAGAGCGTGTGTTGAGGGTGACTCTTAGCTACTACCACAACAAATCTTAGCTCAACAGCTGTAAAATCGATTCAGTTGCAGCCATTGTTGTGATGTAACAACCCCCTCCAGTCCACTAGGTGTCTCTGTTGTTCTCTTCTCTTTCAGGGAGCAGGTGGACGGTTTGGCTGCCTGATTAAGGACCTCTGGGCAGGTGTTAAAAAGCCAACTTCCAGCCGGTTGCGGCTGCGTTTTTTGGTTTGGCCTCCAGATCAGATCGGGTTGGAGCGGGCGGACCTTCCTCTGATCGCGGTGGTTTATCGGTTCTCACAGAGCTATTTTTCGTAGAAAGAAATTGTTTTCCCATGGAACTGCTCGTCTGTCTCCCATTTTTGTCACAGTGACAGTGATGATAAAGGCGAACTTCCACAGTCCTACCTGACCCTGCCAGTCGGACGTGTTGATGAGGATGATGCTGTCAGGGAGGTGGTTATCAGACACCAGGATGTGGTTTAGTTGGTCATACACAGTTTTTCTTGGGATCTAGAACAGTAAAACAAAAACAAAAATTGGGGTTATGTACAATTCTGTTTATATTTCAAACACTGTCTGCTCAGCCAAGTTACTGTATTTGTAGTGGATACATTACATGTAACTGTATAGATAAAAACAGAGTAAATTTCTCATCAGCTGTTTTTTTTTTTTTTAAGAAACTCGATGTGAGTGCCATGTTTTAGGTGCTGTGCGGGCAGCTGTGGCCTCCTGCCTGTAGGTGGCAGCGTGTGTCCAGGGACCGCTCGTTGTCCAGGCTGTTGGCCCTCTCGTTCGTGGGCCTGCTGGGCTGGCGCTCCTTCAGGGACGTGCTCCTGCCTCGTCTCCCTGCCAGCTTTGGTTCCTGCCTGGAAAAAAGAGGAAAGTCTCAGAACAAGACTGAACACGCTTTTCGAATTAAAGGGCATTGCTTGAAAGAGTGCGTATCACTTCCTGCCACATTGTCTCACGTTGAGAAATGATGGCGTCGTAGCTGCTTTGGCCAAACCTTAAATAATTTACTTTATTTAATATCACAAAATGTCATAGAGTACGTGTTGTGAAGGACTCTCAGCTACTACCACACTAAATATTAGCTCAATATCTGTTAAACTGATTGAGTTACAGCCATTTTTGTGTTGGCTAATATCGGTTCAACTAAGCATCCATTTTGAATTGGACTGACTTCAAAAGTTAATTACTTGTAAATGTATGATGTATGATTACTTTCTGAAAGTTTCACCAAAATCTACCTTGTAGCTTACGAGATATTTTGCTAACAGACAAACATGGTTGAATCCATCAGTTATTGCTTCAGTTTTAAGCAGAGATCTAACATAATGAGTCGATCTTGGAGTAAGTGTTGTGAATGACTCTCAGCTACAACCACACCAAAAATTAGCTAAATATCTGAAAAACTGACTGAGTTAGAGCCATTTTTGTGTTTTCTAAGGTCAGAAGGCTGTGGCGGCCATCTTGAATTAGGTTAACTCCAAACGCTAATCAGTTGTAGATGTACATCCTGTGGTTACTTTCTGAAACTTTCACTGAAATCTGTTCAGTGATTCAGGAAATATTTTGCTAACGGTACAGACAAACACAGATGCACCTGTTGGATGAAATGATAAGGGATTCAGTCTTGGTCATTTTGCCGCTTATTGGCAGCCTCTCTAAAAACGTGTCCATGGTGTCCATCTCCAGCTCTGTGGTGGGAGTCACTGCCTCTGGATGCTCCTGAGGAAGAGTTACAGAATTAAAAGCCTCGAAGGAACGCATATCGCCCGCCACTTTTCATACCAAACCTTTAAATCTCATGTTCTAATATAATATTATATTGTGAGATTTTGTGCAATCTGTTAGCACTCAGAGGATGTGTTGAGGATGACTCTCAGCTACCACCATGCCAAGCTTTACCTCAGTACCTGTAAAACTGACTGAGTTATAGCCATGTTTGTGTTTGCTATTGTCAATTAGCTGTGGCGGCCATCTTGAATTGAGTCGACTCCGAAACTTAATGAGCTGTAACTGTACATCCAATGATTACCGTTTGAAAGTTTTATTAACATTTGTCCATTGGCTCATGAGATATTTTGCTAACAGACAAACACGGTTCACGCCAATAGCTACTGACAAAGTTTTCAGTACAACTACTGCACAATGTGTAGAGCTCTGAGTGTGTGTTGGGGATGACTCTTCGCTGCGACCACAGCAAATCTCAGCTCAACATCTATGAACCTGACTGAACTTGAACCATTTCTGTGTTTTCTACGCTCAGCTGTCTGTGGCGCTCATCTCGAATCACGCCGACTCCGAAGGTTAGTCGGTTGTAGACGAACATCTGATGAATAATTCACGAAAGTTTCGTAAAAATCTGGGCAGTGGTTCATGGGATATTTTGCTAACACTACAGACAAAGTCCTTAAGGCTTTTAATTCTAACAGCTATGAGTTTTTACACTGTCCCAAAACATTACGAACACATTACAGAACTTTTGCTTAAATCATGGAAACGTTCTCTTGCCTCCACTGGCCTGGACCCTTAAAATGATGAACAAAAAGAAAAGAACAAACCTATTTTTTTAGGGGCTTCTTGTTTTTCTTGCATTCAGTAATCTGTATGGAAGAGATGCTCGGGAAGGGTTTAAAATCATACTCACAAAGGTGACGTTATCAGACACACCATCGTCTGGAAACTTGGAGCCGCCACACTTGGCTTTATCCAGATCAATCTAGAACAAGTCGATGAGAGGAAAACAAATCAACAAATCTAGTTTCAAAGAGGCTCCCCTCTGAGGTCTGAGCAGCTTCACTGCGGTGTTAAGCTAGTGGGCTTATGACGAAGAGACAGAAACGTTCCTCCGAGATGACGTTATTTCAGATCGGCGGTGGGCCACGGAGGGTTTGAGCGGCGGGGGGTGTCTCACCGGGCTGGGGGGCTCCCTGTGACTCCGGCTGCTGTGGATGCTGCCAATCTCAGTCTGAGAGCTGGACAGAGAAAGTCCCTCGAAATATGGCCTGAATCCGAAAGTGGGAGTGGGAGGGGGCAAGAACAACATAATTTTACTACAGATGCAAATGACAATTAGAAAATTAAACATACATTAGCTTCGCAAATACAACCCCAAACTCTGAAAGGGTTGGGATGTTGTTTAAAATGTAAATAAAAGCGGAATGCAATGATTTATAAATCTCATAAACCCGTATTTTTTCTTTTACAATGGAAGTGGTACAAATAAGAAACAGCTGAAGGAGCATTTTGTATCTTTTTAGGTTAACTGTCAACAGATCAGTAAGAGGACTGGGTGTAAAAAGAACATTTTAGAGGCTGAATCTTTTAGAAGTAGAGGTGGGCAGAGGTTCACCAGTCTGTGAAAAACTGTCTAAACTAGAACGATTTCAGAATAATGTTCCTCCAAGGAAAACTGAGAAGCTTTATGTGGCATTATGCCACTCCCCTTCACTTTAACTTGAAAATCATTCATGCAGGTAAAATAATTGTTTTATTGTTATTTGTTTTGATCATTGTTTTATGATGTGTGCGACTGACGCCTTGGTCAGGTCGTCCTTGTAAAAGAGATCATCTTTTCTTCAGGGTTTTTTTTGTCTCGTTTAACAACAATAAAGAAGTCTGATTCTGTTCTGGACATCACTGCATGGACTCAGGAACACTTCCTGTAAACACAGTTCACTGTACCATCCACTAATGCTGCTTAAAGCTCTATCAGGCAAAGAAGAAGCCAGATGTGAACACCATCCAGAAACACTGCTGTCTTCTCTGGACCAAAGCTCATTTCAAATGGACTGAGGGACAGAGGAGAACTGATCTGTGGTCAGAGGAATTGGACAGGGACCACCCAGGCTGCTATCAGAGCTCAGTTCAAAAGTCTGCCTCTCTGATGGTATGGGGGTGCATTAGTGTCCTAACTCTTTGGAGATGTGTTGCTGCCATCAAATTCAAAATGATCTTATTTTTTCCCTAGAAATGGCACAATTTCTTAGTTTCAGCATTTTATTTGTTTACTATTTTCCATTGTGAATAAAATATGAGTTTATGAGATTTGCGAATCAGTGCTTTTGGTTTTATTTACATTTTCTACAACATTCCAATTTTGTCAGAATTAGGATTGTAAATAAATCCCTTTAATTCTGAAGTGCATGTCTTCTGTTCCTTACATGTGAATTCAGGGCTTCAAGTAGCTTGAGAACCCTAAGATTGAGGAGCATGAACCAAACTAAAGCTGAGTAACTTCCATTAATAATACTTTTTACTGTTTTGCTTATTTACTGCACAGTTGAGTGTGTCGCCCACTTGAGTTTGGGTTTCGGCGTGCTGAGGACGCTGTCATCGTCATCCAGCTCCGGGCCGCTGTCGCTGGGGTTCTCAAACTCCACGCTGTCCAGATCCAGGTCGTCCTCCTCCACCTCGGGCGGCGGCTCGGCCGGGTCCTGCTCCGAGTCCAGCACCTTTCACAAGTGAACACGTCACATCTTTGGTCACAGGTGAGGGGAAGGAAACCGCTGCGGGACGGCGCCAGAACGGGAGCACTCACCTCATCCGAAACTCGGAAGCGTTTCAGGAGCGCCACCACTCGCTGCTTGAAGTTCTGCTGCTAAAACACAGAGACACAGAAAGCCAGACTGAGGTACAGAACCCATCCAGGACCAGTCCAACTAGGAGAAAACAACATCTCAGCCATTTTACCAGCTGTATGTATAAATTTACCCTGTTTGCTGTGGATTGATTTGACTGCGTGTGCTCATGTAAACGAATAACCAAAGTACATCATGACCTGTTTGGTTTTTAGGCTTTTTATCTGCTCATATCGCCCATAAACTGGGATGTTTAGATTCTGTGAAAAGTGTTAAATATTTCTCATCAGGAGTTTTTTGTTTTTATTCTCAGTATAACTGGGATCTCTGCCAGGCAGATTCGGCTGCAGAGCCTGTGCCTTTTTTCTGGCAAAACTGTAGATATTCCATTTTCTGTCATGCCAGTAAACTTGTGGATGCCTCCGTTGCACTGCTTTGCATCTCCCACCTCATGTTTGGAACGCATACACAAGTTATACACCAAAGTGGAGGCATTTTTGCGTTCTTTCACCCAGTCTGTTTACCACTCAAACCCCTGCAGAATGCAGAGAGCGGACACTCAAGCTTCCACACATTAAGGTTATATTTCAGCTCAAAAATATTCTCTTTAAAACAGGAAGTGAAGTTTTTTTTAACTTGTCATATCTCTTACATTAAACACAGAAGAAGCAAAGATTCACATGTGATCAGCAGAGTAAATAATTTAACATCTGCCTTGTAGTTTTTGCACAGAGACTGTTTGTTTGAGGCTTACTTTCCGGTCCGTGTCTGTCTGCTTCCCATGAACTTGGCAGTCAGGGAGTGACGGACACAGGTATGTGGTTACCATGGTGACCATCACGAGCCACTGCAGCATTACCGTTTCTATTCATCTTGGTTCTCTTTCTTCCACTTTTAACACAGTTCGGACACCAAAAAGTCAGCTTTTTTTTTACAGCAGCTGCCTCGACACCCTTCAGATTTCAGGAATTGATTTATTTGTTAGCTTCCGTTTTCGGCCAAGGCCTCCTCTCTTCTGCTGTGAATAAAATAAATGAATGAAACGGCCTGGCTTATATTAGTGTGGTCGTGCCGTTTGACATCATGTACGTCCTGCTTGTTTGGATATCTGGGGTGCATTTGTTGAGTTTTAAAGAGAAGGACTTCCCTGCTGGTACGTTGGGGCTGCAGCAGCATTATAGAAGCTTTGTTTGTTTTTGATATCATCAAACACAAATTAATTTTCCGACCATCTCAGGGTGGTTATTTGTTCCACTCTCGCATGAGATGTCCTCTTGTTTTCCCTCGAACAGACTACAGGCACCGGGGTAAAAATCCAGCCAGTCACAGACCCCTAATCTCGTCTCCATGGTAACACGGAGCCTAGACCCCAAAACAATATCCTTTATCTGACGAGCGGCCCTGACAGCATGAAGTTTCTCAGTGGTCTGATCCAAAACATGTGGACTTCGGTTCTGTATTTGAGGACGTTTTGCTCCTCATTCGAGAAGCTTTTTCCAACTAAGTGACGAAGAGTTCTAAGCTATCACCTAGTGGACAAAGAGTGATCCCTATTGATTTCAAGGACACGGGGTCAAAGGTCAAGGTCACAAGTAACCCCTTTGTGAAGACATTTTCTGTGCTCTAAGTCGTCAACTGCGTAACACAGGAATGTCAAACTGCATACTTGGTTTTGAAATTGGGCACAATTTTCAAACTATGTATTTATGTAACCTACCAAATGAACTCAACGCTCAAGATAAGTATCTTTTGAAAATATTATTGATAGCAGGAAAGAAATCAATAACAAGAAGATGGTTCAGCGGGAGCCCACCGACTGTGAGAGACTGGTCAGCCACGGTAGAAGAAATATGTCATATGGAAACGCTTACCTTCTCCCTCAGACTACAACAGGACAAAATTGAAAAATATTGGTATAAATGGTTTATATATAAGAACTTGAAAGCAAGTTGAGTGTTATTTGTACATTACTCGGGGTGGAAGATGTGAGGGGGTGCTGGGGGGGATGGATGGGACTTGGTAAATTTGGACAAATCCCTTACCTGTTGGACTCTTCATGAAAATTTATGTACATTGTAACCTGTTTGCCGAATTAGTTTGTGTGGTTTAGGTATTTTGCTTCGCTGTATCCCTCCCTTGGTGACCTATTTGTTCTGAGTGTCGTTTGTTGTTCTTTTTGTGTTTTTTACTTATCTCTGTAAACTTCTGTGCTGTATAAAAATGTAAATCTGACAATTAAAAATAAAGTATAAAAAAAAAGGAATGTCAAACTGCACAGGTGGACACTTCATGGGTTGAAGATGATCCCTAATGATTTCAAGGTCACGGGGTCAGAAGTCCAGGTCACAGGGGACCCCTTTGTGAAGACCTTGTCCGGGCTCTTACTCTGCAGCTGCGTCACACAGGAATGTGAGACTGAACAGCTGGACACCTCATGGGTTAAGGATGATCCCTAATGATTTCAAGGTCACGGGTGCAAACATGATCCCTTTGTGAAGACCTTTTCTGTGCTCTAAGTCGTCAACTGCGTAACACAGGAATGTCAAACTGCACAGCTGGACACTTCATGGATGAGGATTATCTGTATTGACTTTAAGGTGAGAGGGTCAAAGGTCAACTCACAGGTGACCCCTTCATGACAACTTTGCCACAACTTACTTTAGTTGTTTTGTTTTTAATTGGATATTTTTTTGGATTAACCTTGGCCAGGGAGTCTGAGAATCTCCACCAGCGTATCAGTGATCTGACTTTCAGCGAAACTTTGAACAACAACAAAACTCAACAAATTAAGACTTGTTAAAGTTAAAGAACTGTTCTTTATACATTCTTGTAGTTTTGATATGTGTACATGGTATAAATTCATGATTTAAATATCCATCCATCAATCTTCTACTGCTTAGGAACAGAAAACCCGCTTCCCTCAGGCTTAGTCTCAAAACACTATTTTGACTTTTTCCTCAATATTGCAACTTTTCATTAAAAGATATATATATATATATATATATATATATATATATATATATGTGTGTGTGTCTCTTACCCTGGTAATGGAGGGAGTCCTTACAATTGACCTCCTTTGCTTCTTTGGTTTTCTCACATCAAAATCGTCATCTTCAAGATCCTGAAGTCACCAAGAAAATTAAAACCAAGTTAGTGATCTGCGTAGGTCTGCCTTGCCACAAATCGTCTGAGTGATCGTATGAATATGAACCGGGCAAGCCGATGACAAGTCTAATGGAAAGCAAAATTTTAGGTCATGACCTGTCCCTGCACGGCGTCATCGCTGGCCTCCTGCTCCGAGGAGAAGCTCTCATACTCGTCCTCTGAGTAGTTATCTACAGCAAATAATAAACAGGAAGTTTCAGGGCTTGGAGAGTCAGGATGTCTCATACATATTTCAAACACTTCTTTAAAGGAGACAAGCAGCCAGCTTCTAATATACATGATGTAGGCCTGCACGCTACCTGGACACGACTGTTTTTCCCCCTGATTTGCACCTTGTGATCCCCCTGCTCTGTTCAGCACATCAAGCCTATCAGGTCATTCTTACAGCATCATGCTGTTTTACCTCGAGGACATCATGGGGAATGAGAAGCAAAAACATACCGGAGCATTTGATCTGTCCTGCCTGCAGGGCTGCCTCCTCGTGATCTATTGGCTGGCTGGAGAGGGAGAAGATCCAGATCTCGGCCACTTTGCCCAGCATGTCCTTTTGGCTGCTGCAGAGAGGCAGAACCTGACCTCCCTCCGTCGGGTGCTGCATCACCTGGGAAACGAAAAAAGACAAAAGAGACATACGAGATGGGGAGAAGGTCGAAAGAACTGAAAACAGAATGAAACTAAACTGAATGTGCCATTCCTAACTGGCCCTCTTGAATAGGGTTGACTCAGTTAGAGACGCCAACCCAATGATTACTTTCTGAGAGTTTTAATTGAAATCCATTCAGTGATTAATGGGATATTTTGCTGAAGGTAGAGACAAATGAAGGCTCACATCATTTCACCGCTGGTGACAAATGATAAAATCATAAAATATAAAACCAAGTAAAAAAATGACTAAATGTCATAAATCACAGATTAACTAAAAGCCCAAAGCCTTAATTGCAATTAAAAGCCAGAGAAAATAATTATGTCTCAAGCTGCTTTTTCAAAACCTCATTAGAGGAGACACGTTTGATTGGCAGCTGAAGGCACGATCTCCCTGACTGACTAATCTAGAACGTGGAACTTCCAAATGGACATTTTTAGATGATATAAGACGTCTAGAATTTGAAGAAGGGCAGAGAAGTTGAAATACTGTACATACTCTGGTGCCAGAATGTGCAAAGCTTTAAAAACAAGCCGAAAACTTGGAGAATCAACTCGGTTTTTAGCAGGAAGTCTGTGAAGAGGTGCTAACAGGAGTGATACTGGCTCTTTTCCCCGTACCAGGCTGCAGACTTTAGCTCCGCCCAACCAGGAAAATTTGTAAAAAACGGCAAAGTGACAAATGAACTCGGTACATTCTGCAGACTATTTTGGAAACAATCCAAAAATAAAAAAAGACAAAATGTAGGTTCGAAAATATCTTGAAAGCACAGAATAAAGAAGAGGAACCAGTGATTTGTGGATGAAAGATGTAGAAAGTAATCGTTGGATGTACATTTATAACTGATTACCTCCGTAAAGGAGGTCATGTATTCAGTAGTGTTTGTCTGTCTGTGTGCAAGATTACTAATAAAAAAAAATGATGAACGGATTTTTGTGATGTTTTTCAGAAACGTCAAACATTCTGCAAGGAACAAGTGGTTAGAGTTTGGTGCTGATCTGGTCAAATGTCAGGGCCACAGGTGATCCCGTGCTCTAACTCTGCAGCTTGATAAGGTAGAAACTGCACAGCTGGACACCTCGTGGGTCAAGGATGATGCCTAGGGATTTCAAGGTCATCGTGTCAAAAGTCAAGATCACAGGTAACGTCTTTGTTAAAACCTTCCACAGCTAGTCAACCTTAGCATACTCAAAAATGGCTGTCCTTGAGTGAATTTTACAGATGTTAAGCTGACAGTCATTCATGACACCCGTCATGAAGGCAGCTGCTGGTTGGGCGTCTTCCTCGCGGCGCAGCAGCAGAAAAAAATCCACCATTTTCTCTGAGTGAGGATTCATCTCCTCTCAAGCCTGAGTCACGTCCGGTGAGTACCTTCTAAAAACAGGAGACGCTAAACCGCAACGACCTTCAGCAATGTTGGCCGTGTCGTGTGTGTGTGTGTGTGTGTGTGGGGGGGGGTGCTGTGTGTCAGCTGAAAATTCAACCTTTAATCTTTCTCGTGGTTAACTATGACTCTGTCTTTCTGCCCCCCTCCCCCCCGTTCTTTTCCACCATTTTGTCTTTTGTTCTCCCAGCTGCTGAGGTGCAGCCTTAATAAGCTCCACCGAGCTTTGTGAGCCGTATGGGAACTCCTTTGTGTACGAGCGTCACGTGCACAGAAATCGGAGCTTTTGTTACTGGTTCCTCCGAGCAAAGGGGGAAAAAAAAACAGTCTGTAAGGTGTGATAACTTCAGTGTTTTCTCATTTCTGCTTGACCTTACAAGCTCTTGTTCAGGTATGCTCTTATAAAATCACCAAAAGAACGATAATTAAAGGCCCATCATTCCTTGAAGGAATGCATATCGCCCGCTGCTTTCCACGTCAGAGTCTCTGAGATCTTATGTTGAGAAGCTTCAGACATTTTAGTCAACTTTGGAAAGGACTTCACGTGCGATCTAATGTGAAATCTTGCGAGAAAGCACTGAGATTATGTTGAGGATGACCCTCTGCTACTACCACGCCAAGAGTAGCTGAATATTTGAAAATCTGACAGAGTTACAGCTACTTTTGTGTTGACCAAAATCAATTAGCTGTGGCAGCCATCTCAAACTGGGTTGACTCGAAATGTTAATGAGATGTAGACGTACATTCAGGGATGACTTTCTGAGACTTTCACTAAAATTTGGCCAGTGGTTCATGAGACAGACAGGGTTGATGTCAGCACTATGAAACTGAGATGTGAATGTTTCTAATAAAGATTTTAGCTGTGATTATTAAAGACAAACAGAATGGTGCCACTGTTATGAAGGACTTCAGGATAACGAGTTGGCTTGTCCAGACGTTATTAAAGACGAAGCAACAGTCAGCAGAGATTTGCTCTTCATGCCAAACAGCAGCTGCAGCTTCCTCCACTCATTAAATGTTCCTGCTTCTGACACTCGCGGCCTATTAGAGCTGAAGCACCTTTCCACTCCCATCTGTCTGGAGACTTTGAGACACACGAGGAGCAGCATGAGGTTTGTTATCCTCTGCAGCAGGACTTTAGTTACAAGTGGGCCAGACAGAACAAAAGTACGGCCAATGGTACAAAATACGCTCGTCAGAAACCTGCCAGAGTAACCAAAATCCAAAGCAGCAATCCTGAATACATATATCTAGATTTGGAATACAGACAAGGTTTTAACAAAGGGGTCACCTTTCACCTTTACCCTGAAATCAATAGGGATCATCCACGACCTATAAAGGTGTCCAGCTGTGCAGTTTGGCATTCCTACGTTACACAGTTACAGGGTTGGGGCTCCGTCATACTCCATAGGAAGTCAGGAAGTCGGTTCATGTTTACGTGGTTGACAGACGTTTGTGTTCGCACGCACCTTTCATCGTCCACGAGACACTCGGATCAGAACTCCCGGGAAGCTCCTCCCCTCCTCCTGAAGTGTTAAAACGGAGTCATTTCCGCCGGCTTCTTCACTCCACTTTTCTTTGTTTTGCTGGAGCAGCCTTTAACAGCCTCGGCCAGCTGCTTCTCAGCGGAGCAGTAGAAGAAAAAATGACTCTGTTAAAGCTCACCGACTTTTCCGCATAAACACGACCACACCAACTTCCGACCAATCGCACGATACTTGGCTCAAACCCCAGTGAGAAAAGGTTCGGCCAGAGCCAGAGTCACGAAGGGGCGGGCGAAGCTGCTACGAGAACAGAATGACCCAATTTTCATCACGCGACCAGAGCTGACAGCTTGAGAGTACGGACAATATTCTCACAAAGAGGTCACCTGTGACCTTGACATTTGACTGCGTGACCTTGAAATCAACAGGGATCATCCAAGATCCATTCGGTGTCCAGCTTTGCAGTCTGACATGTCTATGTTAAAGGCTTATCAATGTAGAGCTTGGACAAGTTATCGTCCAGAGACAGGTGGACATGTCCTGTCTTGACCGTAGAAAAATGAATATTAATTATTGAACGCTGCCAAAATTATGTTTTTGCCCTTGTCCGTCTGTCTGCATTTGAGTGTCTGCCTGTTTAGCAAAATATCTTGTGAAACACAAACTCTCAGAAAGTAATCACTCAATGTACTTCTCCATCTGATTAAGTCTGAGTCAGTCTAATTCAAGATGGCTGCTACAGCCAACATAAAAAATGGTTATAACTCAGTGAGTTTTGCAGATATTGGGCTAAAATTTTGATGTTGTGGTAGGCGAGGGTCATTCACAACCACTACATTGTCAACATAGCAGCATTGAACACTGCTGCTGGCAAAGTGAAGAGAAAACAAAAAAAACCTTTTAGTGCATTTCCTTTCAAACTGTCAGATTTCCTAATTTGTTCTTCATTGTTTTGGCTTTGAAAGAGACAACTGAGCTCAGATAATGCCACTTTTGTTGTCTTCTGATAACCCAGTCGCTTTTTGCACGGGTCACATGATGGCTTAATTAAACAACAGCTTACAGGTGCATATGTTTACATACCCCACTCCTCTCTGTTGTCACCATTTAACAAAGATGGTCTGTTTGACTTCTACTATCTGATTACTCAAGGTAAAGAAGCATCACTGATGTGTATATTTTTACCATTATAGTCAGATATTCAGATGGGATTCTGGCAGCTTTGTGGTGGCCAAACTAATTTTGAAAAGGGCCTTATATGGCCTGCAGGCCACTCGTTGAACAGACTTGCTCTACATGCTACAAACACACACGCAACTTGTTGTAGACCTCAAATCTGTGGTGTGCAACTTGAGTTGTGTGTCTGTACCTCCGTCATATCGATGGATCCCACAGCCAGAGTCTTGTAGCCTAAGATAGTTCGGTTCTTGTACCTTTTCCGCCTCTGGAGCATGATCTGCAGCTTGTTCCCTTCTCGTTTCAGGAAGTGAGGGTACTGAAAGAGCACAGGGACAAGACAGAAAAAAAAATCAAATAAAATGCAGGAATACCCAACAAAACGACAAAAAATGGTTTAATGTATGGTTAAATATTTTCATCCATGACACGATCAAAATCATTTAATTCATTTAATGAGCATAAACACCTCAAATCTTCAAATCTAACACACACCACACATCATCACTTTCTATTACTTTTGCTACATTACATTATCATAAGTGAGAGGATTCATTTGTGACTCCTTGAAGAGTTAGAAAAAGAGAGAGAGATAATGGATTCACTCAGAAAGTCTGTCTGTCCGTCTGATTTTACCTGTAGCGAGAAGGTTAGAGCCAGATCGGTCTCCACCAAGCCACTGGGCGGCAGCACAATCTCATGGGACCTTAAAATGCGTTTGGAGCCCTGTGGGGAGAAAAGAAAATGTTTGATGATTAGTTCAGGCTAAAAGGTTTCCTGGCGGTGGTGCGCTTCTTCCCACTTCGCAACAAAGCTGTGGGCTGCAGAGATTCCAGCCAGGTTTCCATTTAAAAACTAATAGCTAGACTCAAGCTTTTGCGTAATGTTGTACAAAGAAAATCAAATGTTCTGCAGAGTAATTAAGGATTATAATCTGTATACTTGGGGCGTAACTCATGAGACTAAAACACAACATGATTTCCTGTTGATTGAAAACTGTCTCTCTTTTCTCTCTCATGACTTTGTCTGCTGAGGTTATTACCCTCCATATCAGGGGTGTCAAACCCAGTGACACAAGTGGGCCAAAATTAAAAATTAGGTCCTAGCCAAGGGCCAGTCACGATCAATATTTATTAAAAATTACATAAATTAACCTTGGTTTTAGATGTATTATGTCAAATCATTCATATAGAAATATCAATTACCTTTTCCCAGTTACAGATTATACAGAATTTAGAGCAAACAAACTTTAATGAACACAGACAAATAGATCAAACTTCAAAAAGCTCATCATTAGCTGTCATTTCTTACGCCTCACTCAGCTTTTAAATGAATTTTTTTAACTTTAAAACAGATTTTTTTAAAAAAGCCATCAACAAAAACCTGATCATACAGAAATTAAAACTATATATTGTTGGCTTCTAAGTCAGTGTCAAGAGAAAACTTCACTAATTAGGCTCCATTTTTTAAAGCAAAATAATAATCAGAGACTTGATCTGTCCCAGACTAGAGGGCCGGACCTGATGAAATCTAAATGTTATCTTGGGGGCCGGATGAGATGTTACAGAGGGCCGGATCTGGCCCGCGGGCCTTGAGTTTGACACGTGTGCTCTATATGATATACGATATACCCTCTTATGCGCTGAATGTTTTATTTCAGTAGAGCAAAAGATGACAAAAAAACAGCGTTTTCAACAAAAACCTCTCAGCTTTGAGTCCCAAACAGTCACGTAAACCTCCACAGAATAAATGCTGTCTCCGATGGTCCACTGGATGGATGCGCTCAAAAAGAAGCTTTGATATCTCTCTCATACTCCCCAGCCTTAATTTTAACGACCGACCTCAGTTGCACTCTCCATCCTTCCAACAATCTTGGGACCCACTGTTTATTTTTAGCCGCCCGCTCCCGCCCACTGCAGTCTTAACACCGCCAGATCTGCGTCCCACGGGACCCCAGCCCCGGCCCGGCGCAGGGCTCTAACGCGGACCGAAGTTGCCGAACAGGGATGATGTGCGGCGGGCGAGGCTCCGCAAACTCAGCATGAGCCGTCAAAGAAGAAAGTAGGGATGGCAAAGTCGTCATTTTGAATGTGAACTGAAATGATGAAGAATAATGTGACTGAATTCCCAATCAAGCTGCTCTCACTCACACCATTTACTGGTTTTGTTGTCAGAAAGCAAAAAGTCTGATTTAGCATGGTGTAGTGGTTAGAGCTGTCCCCTTTCTGTCCAGGATCGCATCCCGGCCTGGGGCCTTTCTGGGTGGAGTTTACATGTTCTCCCTGTGCACACGTGTGTTTACTCCGGGTACTCCGGTTTCCTCCCACAGACCAAAAACATGCATGTTAGGTTAATTGGTGGGTCTTAAATTTCCCCTAGGAGTGAGAAAATGAAGTGTTGTTTGTCTTGTTGGTCTCTATGAGTCCATGTTATGGACTTGTGACCTGTCCAGGGTGTCCCCACCTGCTGGAGACAGACACCAGCTCCCCACGACCCGGAATGGAGAAGCGGGTAAAGAAAATGAATGATATATATATATATATATATATATATATAAGCCTTAATTTGAAAAAAGGATCTCTTTACTATAGAATTAATCAGTTTTTCGAGGTTAAAAATTGAATCAGGTATCACCTCTAAATCTTTTATGTGAGATTTTACAAACAAGTCCAGGCTTCCCAGATCTGTGGTTTCCACTTTCCATTTTATTCTCATTGACATTTAAAAAGTTTGAAGCCATTCAAGCTTTTACCTCAGTGAAACAGTAGAAGAATGGTTTCAGTGAAAAAGAATGATTGTGCTTTAACTGTGGGTAGATCTGAGTGTTGTCTGCGAACATGTAGATGCAAAATAAAATGGGCCCAAGAATAGAACCAGGGAGAACTCCACATGTGACGGGTGGGGCTGATAAAGGAGCAGATTCTCCGAGGCTTACAGAGAACCTCCTGTCAGACAGGTAAGACCTGAACCAACCAAACCATGTCCAAATCCTTTGACACCAAAATAAAGGAGAGAGTTCGTAAACAACCTCCTTGTTGCAGATGCTTTTAAAACTTACCTGGATTTTGACTGCGATGACCACAGAAATCAGCTCTTTATCAAGTTCCCTCATAACGACCAGCTTCTTCAGAGTCAGACTGCACAATCTGGGGAGAGACACAGAAAAGCTGTTGAGTTTTAGCACCAGCGGTGTGTTTCATTACACACAAACGGGTGAGTCATCACAACAGGCCGGACCGTGTTTACCAAACAGCTAGAGAGACGAGCCGTTAACGAGGGAACACGACAGATGATGAGCCTTCTTTTAATTTACTCAGAACGATCCTGCCCTGTGCAAGCGCCAACAGCAGCGGCAGGCAGCTGTAGCAGTCCTGGTGTACCCTGGGGTACTTCCTGCAGGAGTACCACAGCGTATGAATGAATCCCTGTGAAGTTCTGAAAACTGGAGTTGCTTCAAAGCTGTTTTTCAAACTTTGAAGAGAACAGATAAGATATTAAATGTTCATAACTTAAGCTGAATAACCTTAGCACATTCCTTTCAGATGCTTCCTTCCAAAAAGTAAAACAAAAATAAAAAATTTATTTTTAAACAAAGCTTTTTGTTTTGAGATGGTCTTTGGTTCTTCAGACGAAATCGCTCAGAAGAGCAGCTCAGAAAATGGTCGGCTCAATCTGGAGGCCAGCCATTTATCATCCAGCTCACGGATGGTTCATCTATTAGGAGTTCTGCTCAGTCCAAGGACAACTTGTTTTTCTCTGGGATACAAACAAACAGCATTGAATGCTGTTCAGCCGATAAACAAGGTTTACTGCCATGAAGGGTAAAGACGTAGGTTGAACGACCACTAGAGACGACAGTGCGCTGAGTGAAAGCCTGATGCACAAACTATTACCAGTCATTAAAGAACGTGGAACCTGACCATGGATGTAATCCAACTCCTCTGTAGCTCTCCTATTTTAAGAACAGGAAATGAATAGGTTCGGATGCAAACAAAGGAAAACAGCAGCGGCATTAGTAAAGGCCTTTCAGAACCGCGCGGTAATTATGATGCTTTGGCTCGGCGGCAGAAAGGTATCAATCAGCCTCAGCGTAAAAGAAAACCTCGGGGCAGAGTGCCGAAATGATGGTGAAACCCCAGCAGGCTGACTGAAGAGCTTTCTCCACTTCAGCTGAAATGACCCGAGCCAAATGAAGGCTCCCATTGTCTTCAGCCTCCTTTACGAACAGACAATGTGCAGCATTCTCCTCCTCCTGTTTCCATTGGTCCCAAGCCCACAGCTCCATCTATTTCACGAATGCTAGGTGGTTGGATGTTGGGTTTGTGTAGGCAAAGATGGCCTGACAGCTTTGCTTAAAGTCCCCATTTGGCTCTTGAAACGTGAGATTTTTATTCTTGTCTCATGAAGCAAATCTCCAGGAATAAATCCCCCCCCTCCCCGCCATAATAAGAGCATCAAAGCTCTGCTTCTAACAACGTACAAAAAGAATTATTAGCTAAGTTCAGACTGGAGACAAAAGTGGACCAAATCAGATTGTTTTTTCCCCCCGACCCATATCTGAAGTTTTTATGACAGTCTGAATGTGCAAAATACTATTTTGTTTATATCCGACCCAGGTTACTTTCATATTTGGTACTAAATCGGATGCATATCCAATGTTTTTCAAAGCAATCGTAGTCTGAACGGTCATGTCGCTTTTCATCTGACTTTTAAATCGTCAAAGTAGGCGTAATTACTGATATTATCTTTACCAACGTCATGCAGTTTAAAGCTTGGAACTGTGCGCATCTTCAGCTAAAGAATAGAAGTCCAGATGCTTCGTCTTTTTTTTTTTTTTTTTTTAGATTTTCCATTTCCTGGATGATTGAGCAGCTACCCCAGCATATCGGCTGTCGGACTTTCTGTAAAACTTTGAATAAACACAAAACTCAGTGAAATACCTGCTAATTGTAACAATTTAGCTAATTGTTCAAATGAGCTAAATGCTATAGGAAAGAAAAGGTTAGGTTTTTAAATTTTGGAAATTTTTTGGGGACTACTTTTGAGAATGTCATGCTGCTCTGAATGTGTGATTTTGGCCAATGTCAATAAAACTCACAGAATCTTCTTTTCTTCAAATCTGAACAGAGATGATCATTTTCTTTCTTTGCTCTGGACCTGAGCAGAGGAACTCGGTTCCTTCTGACCCCTCACCTCCACCCCAGGGACCGGGTTCGAACCCAGAACCAGTAGCCCGTTCGGCGCAGAAGCTGAGCGGGTGAGGGGCACATCCGACCTGCTGTTGTGATAGCACAGTCACAATCGCTTCATCTGCCAATAACAGCAAAGACACGGGGTTTTGTTTCGATGTCACTGATGCGGAGGCGCGAGAGGGACGTAAACACACAGAACCCAAACACGTACTTTCATGCCAGCTGCTTTCCTACCAATATTTAAAGAACAATCTGGATATTTTGAGTGACACAATATTTAATCTTTAAACATCCACGTTCTGATCAGTGGTTACTTCCTGTTTCCCTAAAGCCAGTATCTCACTGGACATCTGGACATCTACAAGTGATTAACTTTTGGAGCCAACGTGACTCAAGATGGCTGCCACAGCTAATTAACCTTAGCAAACATAACGATGTAGAGAAACTGAGCTAAAACTTGGTGTGGGAGTGGCTGAGAGTGATTCAGAGCACACGCTCCGAGCGCTGACAGGTCTCACACGTCTTTGTTTAAAGGTTTGCCAATAAAGGCAGCTGGTAATATGCATTTATTCAATGAGTAGTTCTTGATTAGTAATATTAACTGGAAAGTGAGAAACCATAATAATATAATAATATAATATTAACACTATAGTAATATTCAAATATCCAGATACAGTATAACAACACAACTGAAACTGAAATCGTGTTATGGTTGGGGACTTATGACCATTTAACAACGCTCCCTGTGTTGCTGGGATAAGCCCAACACCCGTGCTAAAATTAAACAAGCATCTCACGAGCGTAGTTCAGTCCAAACAACAATAAAATTAAATGGCAAAAATCAAGAAGAAGGTAGAAGAAGAGAATAACCGTTATCTGCAGCTGGAATGAAAGAGGCTGAATGTGGACAAGACAAAAGGCTCGCCCTGCTGAGGTTTCCTATTTACTCACGGAGGAATTTGCTGCATGAAACAACATGTAGCAGGAAAATTATTATTATTATTATTATTCAGAAAAAAGGATTGAAATGTTAACAGTGAGCATCTCAGATGGTGATTAGGTTCCTCTCATCGATGCTGAGAAAACATTTTTTCATAAACAATCACGCTAAAGAATGCAGAAATATAGTTTTGTCAACTTATACTTTGAAGTACTTTAAGTTACTTATATGTAACAGGTCATTGTCTTTTTCTTAAAGTGACATTATATTCATAATGCAAAATTATGGGAATATAACAGTAATTTGATAGTTTCTAAAATCTGATGCAGCTTTTATTATCAGTGACTGATACTTTGTGTTGTAAAATACTACACAATACTCAAATACTACACATGGTAAATACAAAGTTTACCAACTGCTTATCATAGTACTTATTCTTTTGAATATTACTCACTGAGTAATACTGAGCAAACAGGACTTTTGTGTTATTGTTGTTGTCCTCTTCTCACCCCTAAAATACAAATCTGGCTAAACTGTTTGTCTAATTGTGTCATTTCTCATACACGGACCTGTATGTTTGACAAGTAAATGGTCAAAATCGGTGCCTTTTCCTTTACAACATTACGCCAAGTATAAATGAGGCGTCTCAAAATTGAGTTCTCTAAACATCCCCATCCGGACCCTCTGCGCTGCCAGCATTCCTTTATTTTAATTTCAGAAAGCTGGCAACCCTTCTGCCAACATGAGGCCGCAAGCATGGCATGCATTTCAGCTCCTGCTCCCGCTCACGCCTTCCCACCAGTGATTCTCGGGTCAGTTTAAAGCTACTGCTCCAAACAGGCTGAGTCAAGCTCAAAACCAAGGAGTGAAGACGGATCTGATTTCCTCTAATGTTTGAAATCCAAGACTAGCAGTAAATGGACAGATGCTGCATATGAAGTAACAGACGCATAAGCTTGCTCATACACTCTTTAAATTATCAGTGTTGCCATGGAGCAGAGCGCTCGTTGTTTCACGTGTTGGAGAGCACAGGGAGCTAATTTGATCGGCATCGCACTGAGGCACCTTTTGTGTTCTGGCATTTCCACGAGTGAATGAATGAGTCAGAGAAGCTGAAGGCTGAAGGACCGATCAGACTTTATATAAAACCTTTGCTTGATATTAGAAAACAAGAGTACGGTCGACGGTACCTAATCCACTCGTCAGAGTAACCAAAAGCCAAAGCGTGAAATCCCACACACAACAATCCTGAATACAAGGTTTCCACAAAGGGTACACCAGTTACCTTTAACTTTGATCTCGCCACTTTGAAATCAATAGGGATCATCCTTGACCTATGAGGTGTCAAGCTGTGCCGTTTGACATTTCTATGTTGAAGTTTTATCAGTTTAGACCCCCGACACGAAACTGTCCACAGACAAACGGCGTCATAACATAAAACGACTTGTTTTAGGACTGGTGTATAAAAAAGGAAAACTTTGGTGAAATGTTGCCAATATGAACAGGACTTCTAAATGTTAGCCTAAAACACAAAAGAAATGGAAAAACAGCGGAGCCCAGAGTTTAATCCCCCCCGATACCAAATCCTCTGTTACCTGTTACCTGCAGACTCATCTTTAGGGTTACTCAGCATAGAGTGATCAGTAAGTATTTCTTAGTATTATTTAGTAGTAAGTACTTCTGATAATGTATGTATGTACTTCTGAAACAAAAAAAACGGTTTTTAAACAGAGTGACTGAGTCTCCCTTTTTGATTTGATTTAGTATTCTTACACTATTATAACTATAAACTAATGGTTATCAAGCAACGTGATACTATTGGGTTATCATATCATCAGAAGCTCTTACCAGCCAATCATCATCCTCGTCACCTGATCCTTGACCGTGCAGCTTATACTGTGTCAAAGAGCTGAAGTGCCCTAAATTCACACATCTCATGGGGTCCCTGTCTGCACACATGTGTTCCACGGTGGTAACCCTGCAGTCTGTTTTTCAGTCAGATTCAAACCACCTCTTGTTTTAGAAGTCTCTATGAAAAAAGGGGGGCCCTAGGTGAAACCCCATCACTCGCTGCAGAGCTGAGTGCATCTCAGTGACACTGCTGAACCGACTCAGGAGTGGTTTTTAATACTGAATGTCCTGAAAAATGTGGAGAACAGATACAGGCCTTGGAGAGCAACAGCCCTATTTTTCTACAGAACATATTTTTAAATAAATAAATACTTATATAAACACACGATTTGAATTGCATATTCTTTATAACACAAATAGGTGGATAGTCGACAAAACCTTCCTGCTGATGAGTTGTTTTTTTAATGAACTGGGTCGGGTCTTTTATGTTAACCTTCCTGTGATGTGTTGCACAATGAAGAGGCGGCATCACTCAGAACTGATTAAAAAAAAAAAAAACGCAACTAGTGTTTTGCAAGCAAACATCTGAGCATACATTAGATTTTATGAACTAACCAGGAAGCACAGAGCGCATAAAATGCCTCGAGTGCGTCACATCTGCCTTATTTGAAGAAACGCATTAATCTTACAGAACACAGAAAACCAGACTAATCAGCTAAAAATTAAGAAGGAGCTGCCTAAACCGGGTCTGAAGAACTCCTCAAACAAGAGATTGTACCCGTCAGTAGGTACAATCTAGGGAACAAAAAGGTTTCACATTTCTGTGGTAGTTGGATTTCAAGCAGGAGCATGGACAAGGTTTAAACAAATGGGTCACCTGGGAACTTGACCTTTGACCCCATGACCTTGAAATGAATAGGTATCATGGTAGACCCATGGGGTGTCCAGCTGTGCAGTTTGACCTTTCTATGTTAAAGAGTTATCAGTTTAGACCTCTTTAAACAAAAGGGGTGAACTGTGAACTTTGACCCCATGACCTTGAAATCAACTGGGATCATCGTAGACCCATGAGGTGTCCAGCTGTGCAGTTTGACCTTTCTGCGCTACACTGTTGCAGAGTTAAGAGCACAGACAAGGTTTGCACAGAGAGGTTACCTGTGACCTTGACCTATAACCGCATGACTCTGAAATCAATAGGGATCATCCTTGACCCATGAGATGTCCAGCTATTCACTTTGACGTTCCTGCATTACATTGTTGCAGAGTTAGAGCTCAGACAAGAAATTGTCCACGGACAGATGGACAGACGGTGTCATACCATAACACGTCCTGTCTTTTGAAGCAGCCATTAAACCCGTTTAGTGGAGAGTGGCAGATGACTTGTATGCGACATAAAGTGTGTACTGATGTGAGGTGTTAATCATATACTGGTACACAAAGATACAACCTTTCACATATAAACGGTTCGGTCGTGTTGTTTAATGCATCACTTAAGAAAAAAGCTTCAGGTAGTCTGACTAATGGTATTTACCTTCCTGAAGTGGTTCTGTTTGAGGAAACCGTTATCAGCCATAACATCTGACTCACTTTTAAACCTTTGTAACAACTCAGCTCGGACATCTTGAGGAATCCTGGCGCACGGCAATAGATTGTCTACAAAAATTCAGGATGATTACTTTTCCAATATTCTGTGCAGTTTGAAATAATAAGACATGATGGAAATGGCTGTGTGTTCGTGCATGCATGCCTCTGCCTTGATGGGCCTCTCCGTAGCTCCTCCAGCTCAAACTTGGGATTTAATGAGGACTCAGACATAATGACTGCTGAGGCTGGCAACTTTCTGTTTACCGCGTCGACCTGGGAGCAGAAATGGTTCTCTCATCTACTGCAACTCTCCGTATTTTCAAAAATCATAATTCACTCGGATGCTCGTGACAGTTGCGCTCCATCACAACTTCTGCGTCCACCGGCATTTTATCAGAATGTAAGCGGTGCCTTCTTAAATCTCGTGCTCCGTAAGTGATTAATGCACAAGAAGAGAAACGTTTGTGGCCATCAGGCATTTTTGAAAAGCCCGATGTATCAAACTATTATAGATGAAGCAAAAATCGATCAGGGTTTTGGGTTCAGTCCACAGCTATCTGATAAACCACCTTCCTGTGGAGGCAAACACGCAGAGGCAAGGCAAAATGAAAACGTTTGATGGATTTATTAAGCTCAGAACACCTTAAGAATGAATACATTCAAGTGTTTGGACTCTAGTTACTTTGATGTTTTAGTTTCTTTAGATTTAACCGCTGCCTTTGATACGTCCATCACGACATTCTTTTATCAAGACTTGAACATGTTGTTGGTCTTAAAGGCTCATTTTTGTAGCCGTTTAAATCATATTTGCCCAAGAAGTCTTTATTGTGGTGTACCTCAAGGGTCCACTTAGGGTCCTGTTCTATTTACTTTATGCAGTATATGCTGCCTTTGGCAGTCCAATATTTCATTTCTTGTTATGCGGATGACATCCAAATTTATTTTCCTTTTTAAATTGGATGTCTGCCTCACTGCAGCCTTTGTTTAACTGTCAAGATGTCAAAAACTGGTTAGTTCAAGACTGAAATGATTGTCTTTGGAAACCGTACCCAATTAAATGAATTAACTGTGAGTTTGTCTAGATCGTTTAAAGCAGGGGTCTCCAATCCTGGTCCTCCAGGGCCACCATCCTGTATGTTTTCCTTGTTTCTCTGCTCCAACTCACCTGATTTGAATCAATGGGTGATTAACAGGCTTCTGCAGAACATAAAGAGGGAATTAAACCACTGAATCAGGTGTGTTGGAGCAGGGAAACAAGGAAAACATGCAGGATGGTGGCCCTCGAGGACCAGGATTGGACACCCCTGTTTTAGATCCTCTAGTCAACATTTAATCTGACTCTTCTTCAACAGTATCCAACTACTCTCCTTCTTCATGGCCACTTAGTTTGTGAGGACGGCCTGCTCTTAGTAGATTTCCACATGTCCCATATTCTCTTATTCTCTCTTTTCTTGATGATGGATTTAACAGAACTCCTGGGGATGTTTGGGGCCTTGGAAATCCTTCTGTATCCATCCCCTGACTTGTACTTTTCAGTAATCTTTTCTCTGGTCAATTTAAGGGGGTGAATATTCATAGAATCACTTAGTTTACACTATATATTTTTATGTCATTAGCACGACTCTCTAGAAATTTGATTTCCAGTTGTCATTAAAGTTTGTTTTTTACTTTTTGTTTTTGGTATAGAAGGCCAATTTATATTAATCATGATTGTTTTATGACTGCAATGAATGCCCCCCCCCCAAAAAAAAAAACACCCAAAGGGGCGAATAACTTTCTAAAGACACTGTAAATAATGTTATGAGTGACCTTTTGTAATACTGTCAATACTGCAGGATCTCGTGTGATGTGTTAGCACTCAGAACATGTGCTGTGATTGATTCTCAGTTACTACCACGTCAAACTTTAGCTCAATATCTGCAAAATCTGCTTAGGTGTAGCTTTATATCAGTTTGCTGTGGTGGCCATTTTGAATTGGGTTCACTCCCAAAAGGTTAATGAGCTATAGATGTGAACAGAAAGACAAACACACATGCACGCACACACACACACACACAGAAACAGGCAATGACATGTTCGCCTGGCAGACAATAACTACTGTCAGTGATAATTATTGAACCCAGGGATCTAAACTTCATCTCTGATGTTGAAATCAGACTCAATCACCTTCATCTTTACCAGATAAAAACAAAATGGAAAAGGAAAGTAACAAACAAGCAAACAAAAGCAAAAGATACAACAAGATCATTTTTAACAGCAATTAATAAGCTGTAGAAGGACTGAACAATGTGGGGATTGAAAGAACTGTGGAAACTCTATTTAATAAATGAGAAAACTCCAGACATTGGTGTTAAAATGCTAAAATATAGAAACTGTAAAAACATGAATTCTAAAATCTAATCTAATAAAACCATGAATCTAAAAAAGGAGAGAGAAGCAATAAAAAAGTAAATATAAGTTCAAATAAAATCAAAAGGAGTATAAAAGTGATTAAGTCTGAGAAGAATAAATTAATTATGATTAAATGTAAATCAGTTAAAGTTTAAACTTAAAGCACGATAAATCTTAGAGATAAAATTAATATACGACTTCAATAAATAAATGGACTCAAATCCAGACTGAACATGCGAGTCACATCAACGCTCCACAGGTGGGACGACTCACTGTGGGTTTTAGTTCGAACTTTAGGTCCAATCAGAAGACCGGATGAGGTCTGATGAAGGTGGGACTACGACGGTGGAACCGAGAAAAGAAGAACACCGTGCTGCACGAAGGATGGCTGCAGCCGGAGGACCGACAGAGTGAGACAAAGCTCATGTTGATCCAACACGGCAGATGAATAAATCTATTCTGCTTCACATAAAGCAGTCGACTGTTTGTCCTCTTCAAACCCAAATGGTATAATTAAGAGCGCAAACAGCAAAAAATAAAAAATAAAATATGACAACCAAAAGATCAACAGGAAATGACACGGGGGAACAACGTCACATTTTACTGAGATAAGAAACTGGTTTGATGTTTATACAACTTGCGTGCTTTTCATGCAAACACAAGGGATTTCTGCTATTTACAGACAGAGGGCAGTGTTTTGTATCGGCGGATGTTAAGTTGCAGTGATATCACGGGATTTGATCCCGCGTCAGCACGCTCCAAGTTAGGTACCACGCTGGAAAATCTGTGAATCCTGATGGGCAGTCCCCCTGTGCAAAGTCAAAGCGTCAAGTACAGTCTGAGGCCGGCCTCCCGATCAAGGTCAGAGGTAAAACATGTTCTGATCTCGGGAGACCTCCAAACAGCGCCCTGATCCTCTCACCGAGGCGCAGCTGGGAGCTGGAACAGATGAGTAAGCTTCAAGCAGAGTTTTGCTGTGGTAAGCAGACTGAGCAGTCGCATCCCGCACACACACACGCGCACACACCATAATCAATCTGTCGCAGTTCTGTCCCTTTATTCGGGCATGCCGGGCCCCTCAGCGCTCGGCTGCTCATGCAATATTCAGCTGTGGGATTTACCAGCTGGCTGAGGAGATGTAGTGGGATGACAAAGCAAGAGCCTGATAAGGGTGTGTGTGTGTGTAAGAGAGAGAGAGAGTGTCAGTGTGGGTGTTGATCATAAAGCATGGGAAACACTGAGCTTAAAATAGATTTGAGTTTAACCTGTCTGACGAGAGAGGACAGCTTTGACAGGATGAGTACAAGTCATTGAACAAATGCACACACACACACACACACACACACACACTCACGTTTCTTAGACTTCAGAGAGAGTTACTTTCCTTTTCTGAAGACTTACTCCAACCTTAACCATAACTGCTGCTTGCATAAACCTTACTCCTTACCTCATAGGAAAAACATCCTGCAACATCTTAAAACCCACACACACTCATGAGCGCACACACACAACAAATGGTCCACGTTTAAAACACAAGTTCAACATTTTTGTGCCCAGAAGACACAAGTTGTGCCCGAGAATTAAAATAAGTCTGATTTCCTCAGCGTGAAAGAATCCAGTGCTAGTTGTCTGCGAGTACAGGAGAGCTCAGTTTGGAAGAAAGGGACAGGACCGACGAGCTAACGGCTAGTCTGAGCGTGACCACGACTAAAGTGGAGTGCTGGCGTCTCAAAACGGCTCTAACCTCCAAAATTTCAGCGCAGTTAATGCAAACGTTTTTCTACGGCCCTTTAGCTTGATGTTCCAAGTTTGCATAACACAGATGGGATGTACTTCCTGTGAGGTTCGTTAGAATTTGTGCAGAGCTCCGTGAGATCATTTACAAACGAGTCAAGGTTTTAAGGAGAGATTTGGAGCAACATGTTGCACTCTGCGTATGTGCTCTACTACTACCACACAAAGCTGGCCGAGTTGGAGCCATTTTACCTTCTCTAAGGTCAGTTGGCCGTGGTGGCCATCTTAAATTGGGTTGACTCCAAATCCTAATGAGCTGTAGAGGCTTATTTATTGATTAATTGCTGAAAGTTTCAATAAAAGGCACCCAGTTATAAATTATGAGAACTTTGTCCAAGAAACAGAGTTGATTTTGACAGTTAACGATGAAGTTTTAAACACAGATTTTACTCGATCCTTTGGAGCTCGGATCATAAGCTGATCAGATTTTAGCTGAATATCTTTAAAAGTGAGTTAAAGGTTGACTCCAAAGGTTAATCTGTTGGAGATGTTCATCCAAGAGAAAATTATTAATATAAGGAATTCAAGAAACTATACACACACACACACACACACACACACATCACATGCATATATTTTTTTCTTTTTTTTCTTTTCTTGCTGTTCATGAATAATAAACCGACAATCAGAAAGCAAAGTCTAAACTCCATCCTGAGCTGTGCCCTGGCCTCCAATAAATCCCACTCAGATTTGCTCCACAAATCTGTGTCAGTAGATCATTAAACTCCGAAGGCCAGCAGGGAAGCTGCAGGGAATAAATGCCGCTCCGCTTCAAGCTCGTTTCCACAACTTTATGGATCTGAGGGAAGTGCGAGGAGAAAAACGCTCCCAAACCCAGGAACGCCGTTACTTGGTGTATGGAAGGGAAACAGACAGGAGGAAAGAGGTAGCTTAATATCACCGTAATGTTTTCTAACAGGCTCCAGGAGATGAAACGACAACAGAAATTATCTACACATGTACAAAAACAGATACAAGTTACTGCGTGCTCATGGGAGACATCTGTGACGTAAATAAAACTGTGTCGGAGAAGCAAAAAGCATCCGCTCTGTTTTCATGCGGTTTCACTGCAATTAGTTTGGTGCAAACAGCCTAGAGGGGGACCTAATATGCGTGCAAGGAGCATTTGAATTTTTCATTTGCACAGCAGGAGAATAATGAGCACAAAAAAAAGAAGCGGAATAACCTTCAAAAGCATACTTATTTTAAGTGGAAATGTAATGGAAAAAAAAAGATGAAAACTAAAATGAGATAAGACAGAAAAACTAAAAATGTGGCAGCTGGTAAAAAAAACGAAAGGCGTCATCCGTAGTTTAAATTTTACTTTGTTGGTTGCATAAAAATATTGATTCATGAAGAACAAAGACAGTTAATTCACAGTAAGTACTGAGGAGGACTTTGATGGAGGACACAAACAGAAACTCGCCGTCCCCCTCCTGTCCTCTGACTCTTGACAGCTCAGTAAGTGACGGCTCATTACATTAATAGAAGGAGCCATCAGGACAAAAAGCGAGTCTTGGCCTCAGGCTGTGTGACACAAAGAAATACAGACCATCGGATCATGTTTAGGCTCAACCATAAACCTACCAGGAGAGCAGAGGGAGTAGAGTCAAGACAGACAATGTGATGATTTCTTAAAAAAAAACAAAAAAAAACATGTCTTTGTTTTTGTGGTTGTAAAAGTACTGTAATCTTTTCTGAGCAAGAAAAAGGTTTATATACTGTCGGCCCATTTAGTCCATTGATCACCAGTGGTGGCCCGTGGGCCAGGGGTGGGTGGTGGCGCACCCACCCACAATGGATGGGTGGGTGCGGACAGTGTTATTACCTCCACCGAGGAGGGTATGTTTACGGTAGCGTCTGTCTGTCTGTGTAAGATTACTCAAAAAGTTATGAACAGATTTTCATGAAATTTACAGGAAACGTCAAACATGCTACAAAGAAGCAGTGATCAGATTTTGGTGGTGATCTGGTCAAAGGTCAGGGTCACAGGTCAGCCTGTGCTTTAACTCTGCAGCTGGATAACAGGGATGTTTAACTCCACAGCTGGACACATCATGGGTCAAAGGTGATCACTATTGATTTTGAGGTGCTGGGGTCAAAGGTCAAGGTCACAGTTGACCTAATGCTGAAATGCAGACGTTTGATTATTGAGAAAAGTTACATTTTCCATCAGACACTAAACTCTGATCATGAAGCTGACAGCTGTAAGACTTATTCACACGCGTTAATGTTTGATAAGTGCTGAGTCAGCGCTCACATTATTGTTGTCCTGTTTACAGTTTCTTCTCTACGCGTTTCGGCACGTAACTGCATCAGCATATAGTTCAAAATGTTCAGCTCAGTCAAGAGATGGCTGCTGTGACTTTTGCTTTTTGTAACTTTTAGACTTTTTGAAGTATTTAACTTTTTTTAGTTTCAGTGAAAGGAATGGGAATTTTAAATTTGAGCTAATTTTAGTTTTAAAGTTTTTCTTCTGCTAGTTTTAGCTTTTCGCTACTGTTTTGCTAAATTTAGCTTCCAGCTATATTTTGCTCATTTTAACCTTTAGCTACTTTGTGCTCATCTTAGCTTTTAGCGAGTGTTGTGTTAATCTTAGCTTATAGGTGCTGTTGTGCTAATTTGAGATTCTAGCTATTGTTTCTGGTTATTTTAGCTAGGTTTAGGATTTAGTCATGGGTTTGAAAATTTTAGCTTTTTCCTATTTTAGCACTTAGCAATGGTTTTGTGAAAAGCATTTGCAGAAAATGCTATTTTTTTTCTAGTTGTTATTGATAGTTATTTTTTAAATGTATTTATTTTCTGTATCAAACACCAGCCCCCACAAAGTCTGCTCCGAGAGATTCTGGCCCCTGAGCAAACTTTACTGGTGACCCCTGCTTTAGCACTAAAAAAACAGAGACTGCAGCTATCAAATCCACAAGGTCTACAAGTATTTTCATGTGTGAAACTCAACCCGATTACCTCAAGATTTTAATATTTACCTCAAATCCAAACTCCACTGTTTCACATACAGTAGGTTCCACTTTAGCCTAATGAAACGAACGGGCAGGAAAGAGGTCTATTTAAGGAAAGACAACGCTCTCTGCCGTGAGCTGGAAGGTGACTTTTAAAGAGAATATTTCAGTTTCGATTAACAGACTGCCACTCTGCGACCTACACCAGCTGCATCACTAAACCAGGACAGGAAACCACAAATTGACACCATTTTTTTTTTTTTAGACTCCATGGTGCAGTCAGGGAGACAATTTAAGGTGACAGCAAAGCAAGCCGAAATTACATCACTGCCAAAACAAGCTGCTTGTGGTAAGAAAGCACCAAAGGAAACAATCTAACTTAATAATAATAACGCACCGCTTCAGGTATTAGGTTAGAAAACGCTAACAAGGACTAGAGTTGGAAGGGCCTTTTTTAAACTGATTAATGAAATATGGTGCTGACGCAAACCTTTATTAGGTCTACATCGACTGGTTTCTCAACTGACCAGCAAAAGTCAATAGACCGATGTTTATTAGTGATGCTACGAGACAATAATGGAGCAGGTTGACTTTTCTTAAACCCTGAAGTAAACAGATGCTCCTTTGGGATCAATAGCAGTGTCACTAACTGTCCTCCGGTCCGGATGATCTGGCTGCTCAGGGTTTAGGACTAAAGCAGCGGAGCGAGACTCTCCATCCAAGGCAAGCACTGCAGGGAAGATGAGAATTATCGAAAGAGCACTGGAGCGAAGCCGGGCCTTCAGGTTTCACGCCGATAACACGGCAGCTAGAAAGTTCTACAGAGGTGAGGACAGATGGGAAAATCAAGAATGAAAAGTTAAAACCCTACAGATCATTTTTAAACAGCAAGTCCAGAATTTACGGTGGGCTCGTCTTGTCGTATGTGAGGTAGATTGTTACTTTGTGCAAGCAGTGAGGCGTTTCATCACATCCACGCTCTTATGTTAGAACAATCTCCACTGGGCATCTAATACACACACTTGCATCAACTTGTCTGGACCGTTTCTATCTTCCATGGTTGCGTTGCTTCATTCTCAAAAAAAAAAAGAAGCAAAAGTGTCACCTTAACGCACAGATTATTGCAGCCTGATTGCTTTATTTCGCTGCAAAATGACTCTGTTGCACACAACCAATGTCACGGTTCCCTCGTACATATGGTTCGGTTCCATGTTGGTTCGTTCTCTTGTTCGTGGTTCGCACTTCGACTTCCCTCTTCTCAGCTGAGTTCTGACTCCCTCGCAACTCTTCCTCATTTGTTGTTATTCTTCCTTGGTTTTATGTAAGCCCTTGTTATTCGCTTCCATTTGTCAGACGCTCCATGGACGGTTTGACTGATCTCCTGTTGCCCGGTCTTGTTTTTGTTTTTGCTTTTAGACTTCCCGTGCCTCCATTTGTAGTGAGTAAAGTTCTTGTTTTTGGGTCAACAACCTGCCTGCCTGCCTGCATTTGGGTCCTTCCACCGCAACGCACGAATGTTAACCTTTGACCAAGTTCACAGAGTAACTATGACTACATTAGTAGTGTAAGAGTTACTTATTTTACAAAGATATGCTAAAGTACTGTGGAGGGATTTGTTGGTACCTTAAAGGGTTGATTAATCTTTATAGTATTATTATAGTCATGTTTCAAACTAAGTGTTCGACCTATTGAGATGTACTATAACTAGAAAGGGGACTGGAAGCCAGAAGTTGAAGCCAGCATGGATGAGCGCGCCCAAGTGGCTGGCTGCATTACAGTTTTTTAAGTCCCGTCCCTCCGTGTAAACCAACGGGAGATTTGTATCACTAAAAAGTAAAAATACACTTGAGATAATTGAGATAAAGCAGACGCTTTTTCCATCTTTATTAATGTTGATGGTTTGACCTTAATTCGAGTCTTCCATCAGTCCTTCGGTCTATTTAAAGGAGACAAACAGCCACTGGGTAGTTTGGTTTGGTTGTGTTCACCTCACTGAACATGGAGCAGAGAAAGCAAAGCTGAGAGGAACTCAGGAAGAAGATTATATATATCCGTGTTAAAGGTAAAGGCTACATATATAAAAGGTCCAACCAAGGACTGGGTTTGCAAATTAGCTTGTGGCTAGAAACCTTTGTACAGTTCAATGGTTGCATTGTTTTTATCATGTAACATTGTTTACTGGGCTGTCCTTGAGTGTGTGTGTGTATATATATAAAAAAAAAAATTCCCTTCTCACCCTCCGCGGGTGGTCTTTGTTTCATCCTCTGAGCTCGGGTCCTCTACCAGAGGCCTGGGAGCTTGAGGGTTCTGCGCAGTATCTTGGCTGTGCCTAGAACTGCACATTTCT
>NC_051439.1:7443624-7471876 GCF_001649575.2 Kryptolebias marmoratus
TATCGTGTAGTTAATCCTACCTGCAAACAATATACTTTTTATTCAGCCAGACATCAGTCTTTCTCCAGATTAGATTACCTATTAGTATCTGCTAACTCATTCTCTGAAATTCATAATGTAGTAATTCTACCTTGTTCGTTATCAGATCACAGCATTGTATCAGCTCGCCTTACGCTTAGGAACACCCCTCCCAAAGCTTCACGTTGGCGATTCAATACATCACTTCTTCGAAATGAAGAATTCTGTAATTTCTTTCGTAACTCGCTAAAAACCTTCATAGAAATCAATGCTGGTTCAGTAGAGGATCCGAGATTTCAGTGGGATGCTATTAAAGGATCAATTAGAAACACATCAATCTCCTTCTCATCTCATCTTAAGAAAAACCGTCTGCGGAAAATTGGTGAGCTGGAGGAAACTCTTAATCAACTTGAATTAGAAAGACACGATAAACAGAATGATGAACTATTGGGGAAAATATCAGTGACTAGAACAGAATTAAATTCATTGTTAAGACAAAGAGCTGAATTCCTGATTCATAAAACCAGAAGGAATTATTATTTTAATGGCTCTAGACCAAGCCATTTACTAGCCTTAAGACTGAAACAGAACGAGAAATACTCCAATATTATGGCTATTCAATCGCCGACCGGCACCCTAACTGAGCCCTGCGAAATTAACTCGGCATTCAAAAATTATTACTCTTCCCTTTATTCCTCTTCAGTAGTTCCGAATACTGGAAAATGCAAGCAGTTTTTTAGGAATCTCCAGCTCCCCACTCTTGCCGATGAGGATTCAGGTAAACTTAGTGCCCCCATTACATCACAAGAGTTGAAAAAAGCCCTTGCCTCTATGAAGAAAGGCAAATCCCCAGGTTGGGACGGGGTTCCACCAGAGTTGTACCTAGCCTTTTGGGACATACTCGGCCCACCATTGTTGGACATGATTAATAAGGCAGTTGATAAAGGCTCATTTAATCCAAGTATCAATACAGCAATAATTACATTGCTTCTCAAACCTAATAAAGACCCAGCACAATGCAGTAACTACAGACCCTTGTCCCTCTTAAATGGTGATGTCAAACTCTATGCGAAAGTACTTGCAATGCGACTTGAAAGCCATTTATCCAGACTGATACACAATGATCAGACCGGATTTATAAAAGGCAGATTTACATCTGACAATTTACGGCGCTTGCTACACATTATTCACGAAACAAAGACAACTGATTCCCCATGCTCTGTCCTGTCTCTTGATGCCGAAAAAGCGTTTGACAGACTGGAGTGGCCTTATCTCTGGGCCACCTTGGACAATTTTAAACTAGGTCCACAATTCATTAAATTGATAAAAGTTCTTTATGCCAACCCGTCTGCGATGGTGTATACTGGCAATACTTGTTCTTCTCTATTCCCCATACTAAGGGGCACACGTCAAGGCTGCCCACTCTCCCCATTGCTTTTTGCCCTCTCCCTTGAACCGCTGGCCCAGAAAATTAGACAACACCCCTCTGTACTGCCCATCTTAGTCAAAGGTACCGAACACCGCATATCTTTATATGCGGATGATATTTTACTTTATATTGGTGACACAGGGTCCTCTTTAACGCATCTTCTATCCGTCTTCGATCTGTTTGGCTCAATATCTGGTTATAAAATTAACTGGAGCAAGTCGTCATTGTTGCATCTAGGTTCGATTATACCAACCTCCCCCTTGCCATCTAGCATCCCAGTGGTGAGCCATTTTAAATATCTTGGGATTGACATCTCTCCCTCTATATTTCATATAGCCTCACACAACTTCCAGAGGGCATTTAACCTTATTGAGAAAGACTTACAGCGCTGGTCAAAACTCCCAAATTCTCTTCAAGCCCGCGTGTCGATAATCAAAATGGATATCCTCCCGCGTGTTAATTTTTATTCCTCAATGATTCCTCTTGCACCACCAAGAGGTTACTGGGACAGGCTTCACTCTCTCATATCTAAATTTATTTACAATGGGAAGAAACCCCGTTTGAAATTGAGAACACTTCAACGAGATAAAACACTTGGGGGCTTGGGTCTACCGAATTTTAAGATGTATTTTTGGTCCTTTATGCTCCGACCTTTGCTTGTATGGTTGAACCCTGAGGTCTCGGTTTCTTGGAAACCAATTGAAGAAAATATTTCCAAACCATACAGGCTGGAGGACTTGATATACTCTAAGATACCTCCTAATGAGGCTAAATCACAATTAGGACCCATAATTTCCTCGCTTCTTAGAACTTGTCATTCAGTGCTGAATCTTACAAACACCAACCTGAAATGGCATAAACACTCTCCTATATTTAATAACTTTTCCATCCTCATTGGAAACAAACCATTTTCATTCCCTAGGTGGAGGGATAAGGGTGTTAATGTCCTCCAAGATCTCATGAACAATGATGGCCTACGTTCTTTTAGTGACCTACAATCTGCGTATAGTCTGCCAGGTTCTACTTTCTTCTTTTATTTACAGCTCAGATCGGCCATGAAAGCATATGGGGTTCCATGGGGTGGGCCTCTCCCAATCCATCCCCTACAAGAACTTCTTGCCTCACAGGGTCAGACACGTGGCATTGTTTCTAAATTATATAAATTTATTTCAGATCCTCGTGCCAGACTCCCTGTTGAAAATATATGGGAGAGGGATCTTTCCTTTATGGGAGATATAGAAATCTGCTGGGATACAGTATGGGAGAATCTCCATAACACATCCAAAAACCCTGACCATCAGCTTATTCATTTTAAATTTATTCATAGGATGTACTTGACACCCAGGAAACGTCATGCTATGAAAATTATTACATCTCCCATTTGTGACCTATGTACACTTAAGGTTCCAGGTTCTTTTATGCACATGTATTGGGATTGTCCCAGTGTGGCTTCTTTCTGGAGGCAAATTTCCACTACGTTGAGTGATTTGCTTAAATTTGACATTTCTTTATCACCATCTTTGTTCCTACTTAATGACGATTCCACTTTAGAACTTTCCTCTCAGCAAAAGCGCATGCTATGGGCAGGCCTCACTGCAGCTAAGAAGATGTTGGCTCTACGATGGCAACCACCACACTTATTGCCTTGGCAACAATGGGCCAACTCCTTTCTAGATATCGTCATGATGGAGAGGTCAGTGGCCAGGATGCACACGGCCAGTCAAAAAACGATTAGAGCTTGGGATGCAGCTTATTCTTTGATCAAAGAAAGAGTGCAACATAATGCTATATAATCTTTCAATATGTAACTGTTAGTGATGATTTAATCTTTGCAACTCTCCACTTCCATATTTATAATTTCGAGATCCTTGGGAACAGGGTAGGGGGTCGCCATGGGGTTGTGGGTTGGGGGGTGAGGGGGGTCACACTGTCTTCTATTTCTATGTTATATCCCATCTAATGTAACTATATTGTAAAGTACATGTTATTGTGGATGTAAAACAACAAAAATAAAAACATTTGATCAAAAAAAAAAAAAAAAAGGATACGTCACTGCGCCGCCTTGGACAGTGAATTATTACTACAGTAAGGCGAATATATCCTCCCTCCAAATGTTTATTAGCAAAGATTTAATGTAAGACTTCATCCCTTGTGGACAAACTTTCTCTAAACTTAGTTTCAGTCACAAACAGCTAAACACCATCAGCCTGTTTGAGTGTCTCTCTTCATGCTTTAGTTCCTAAAAGGTGTAAATTTGTAGGTCCTCTTCAATTCCAGTTGAGAACAACACTGATGTTGAAAACTAAAAACATTCACTATATAAGACCCTCAGCGACGGAGGACATTGGCGAACTGCTTGTTTAACCTATCATGAATGCAACCCCATCGAAAATGCAGAAGACGGTGAGGTGCGTGTATATTACAGATGAGAAGAAAGATGAATGTCCTAAAGTGAGGAAAAAATGAAAGCGTGTAGGCCGACGCCGGGGTCTGCGGTTAAAGCGGCTGACAGAGCAAGAAAGCACACTGAGCAGACAGCCAAGAGCTGGGCTGTAGCTTTAAGTTTGGCAGCCGAAGTGCAGAAAATCTAATCCAGTGAAGAACATGAAACATGTCCTCTGAGAGCCCCGGTGAGGGAGCAGAAAGTGGAATCTAAATGAGCGCTTTGTATGCAGCAATGTGCAGCACGCAGCTCCACTCCGACGGCCGGACACCCACTTTAAATATCTCCAGGTCAACAAGTCAGAACGCTTCCTGATCGCCTGTGTTAAGGGTTCACATCCAGGGCTTTTAATGTGTACATATGTGTGGTCACTTTTAGCAAGCTGCAATGAAAGCACTGACCGGCTCGGCGTGGCACACGGGTGCATATCTGATAGGGAAGTGGTGACGTGACCCAAACGGCAAAAAGTCACACGCTGGATTCGTTTAAACCAAACGATGGGAATTATTCTGCATCTGCAGCTCCACAAGGACTAACAAAAGCAAGCAGTGTTCTTTCGGCTGTTTGTATAAACAAAGGAGATGTAATCAACTTAGAGGAGGGTCGGGTTTTATGGGTATTCAACCATCAGCGAGCATAACAGGTTGGAACAAGTGGGAGGAGAACTAAATATGCTCCTGTTGGGCAATTCAATCGATGAACAGCCAACTGTTTAAAGGTTCTTTTGGTAGCCTATAATTACCTTTCATAAACACTGAAAGGTTGTTCGAAACAAAACTCCCCAAAAACAAAGTTGATGGCCATTTAATTGCACGTCGTCCCACTTTGCAAAATGTGCGCTTTCAATCCAATCTGAATCTCATTTGACCCTAAAGTTAAACAAACAAAACCTAATAGGACACATGACAGTGCACTAGGATACGTTTACTGTATTTAACTAAAACTCTGCCAGGAATGCAAAAGCATGATGTTTGAAAAAAAAACAAACAAAAGAAAACTGAAAGAAAAAGTACGCCTGACAATTACAAAGCTAGTAAAAACATACATTCGCCCCCATGGATGTTTTATGCTTTTACTGCTGTCAATAATCAATCACGGTCTATATAAATGGGCTAGATTGTTTAGAAACTCTTGTCCGCAGACCCAAAATTGAAACATCCAAAGAACCCTGAACCTACAGAGGAACATACAGAGGAACATGGAGGAGGCTCGGTTCTGTTCTGCTTCTGACACAGGGGGTCCTGAATCTGTTCAGGGTCCAATGAAATCTCAAGACTATCAAGGCCTTCTGGAGTAAACTGTGCTGCTCAGAGTCAGAAAGCTTGGTCTCTGTCTCAGGTCATGGGTCCTCCATCAGGATAATGACCCAAAACACAACTAAAAACACCAAGAATGGCTCAGAACCAAACATTGGACCGTTCTGAAGTGGCCTCTGAGCCCTGATCTAAATCCTGCTGAACATCTGTGGAAGGAGCTGAAACATCTGGAGAAGGAAGCCTTCAAACCTGAGACAGCTGGAGCAGTTTGTTCATGAGGAGTGGGACAAAACATCTGAGGACAGGTGCAGACGTCTCAGAGAGAGGGACAGAAATCACTGGACTCAAGTGATCGCCTCAAAAGGTTGTGCAATAAAATACAAAGTTAAGGGTGCCATCTTTTTGGTCATGGCCAGTTTCATTAGTTTGTTTCTAAATAATTCTGTTGAACCAAGATTTAAAGACAATGACTGATTTTCATTAGTTGATTTTTAGTCTTTTTTTTCTCCCTTATTATTACTTCTGCCACTTTCAAGTTATTTCAGTGATCTTTGTAGGTTTTTCTTTCCTCAACAAAAGGGTACAAACACATTTGACTGAGTCTGTAGGTTTCAAGGCTGCAACGGACTTGGAAAATTTTTCTAAATGAATGTTAAAGACAATAAAACCAAACCTAAAGCATATTACATCAAACTACACATAATGATTGAATAAAGTGTGGCCCGAAAAGAAATGTTCAGTTGAAGAGCTTGTCAGTGATTAGTTTTTTTTACAAAAACTACAAAAAATTTTTTTTAAAATTTGGCTATTTACTATTTTGAGGCAACGCTGTTTGTCTGTTAGCAAAATATCTCATGAACCACTTGGCGGATTTATATAAAATCATCAGGAAGCTTTCACTGGATGTGCGTCTACAACTAAATAACTTTAGAAGTCAATGTAAATCAAAATGGCTGACCCAGCTAATCAACATTAAGCATCATTGAAAGAGCTATAATTCAGTCAGTTTAACACATATTCAGATCAGATTTGATGTGGTAGTAGCTGAGAGTTATTCCCGGCAACCAAACAAAAGCTTGGCCTTTGGTTTTTTTGTCCTCGGTTTTGAGACTACTGACACTGAAGGAAGTACCGTATTTTACGCACTGGATTATAAGGTGCACTGTCAACGAATGGTCCATTTTTGAACTGGTGGTGAAGAAACAGCTAAGAGGCAAGCGATCCCTTCCTCCTCGTCCGGTGACGCGGACAGCATGAGCGGAGTCTGCACCGCTCACGGAGTACGCCCGAGTATGTGGGGGCCTAATGCTGCAAGCGGTGCAGCTTTGTAGTTTACCAAAGTCGTATCAAAACATCACGACTTCTTACATATATAAGGCGGTCTGAATTTAAAGGTGCACTGTCGTTTTTTGAGAAAGTTGAAGGCTTTAAAGTGCGTCTCATAGTCCGGAAACCTGACTGACTTTTTATCCCGACAGACATCACGGAGTAAGTGATAATGAGGCATAAGTGGGCAAGCAGATTTATTGTTTGACTGTAAGTGGGGCCATAATGCAGAAAATGGTCATCATGAACAGCTGAAGATGATGTGAAAGCCTTTAAGAAACTCAGTATTAAAATTATCACTGAGTAATAAACTCCAGAGAGAGAAGCAGCGCCGTCTGTTTTCCAGTCGGCCCTCTGTTTGCACACAGCAGAGTCATTTCATGGAGTCTGAGTCACAACTTTAACTAAATTAAACAGCTGACTCTTTCGCCGCCACGGCAGCTGGACTGCAGCGTCCCAGATAATGGTTTTCAGGCCACTTGAGAGTTTGTAAACAGGAGCCGTAATCGCAAAACTAAAAGTTAGCCGAGCTCTTTTGTCGGCGTAATTATGGAGCAAATTAACCGCACCCGGTTCGGACAAATTACATCTGCAGCTCAGTCGTTTGTTGTTCAATTGAAGAGCCATTTAGCAGGAGCTTTCATTGTTGCTGTGGCAGATTTCTGTGTTGTACGGGCAGCTGCACAGGAACATGCAAAACCCTGTCCATTTATAGAAATGTTTATTGACTACAGTGGATGAGAGGCTCATGCTGCAGACAACTAGAGCTGCAGCTCCTGTGGATGTTATAAAACCCTGACAATCTACATCAGGGCTGTCAAACTCACTGACACAAGGGGGGCAAAAATAAAAAACTTGGTCCTAGCCAAACCAATTAACCCTGGTTTTAGATGTAATATGTCAAAACATTCATATAGAAATATGAAATATCTTTCCCCAGTTACACGTTATATAGAATTTAGAGCAAACATACTTTAATGAACAAAGAAATATAGATGAAACTTTAAAAGGCAAATCATTAGCATTCATTTCTTATGATTTTTTTTCTCCTTTAAAACAGCTAAAAAGCCATCAAAGAACAGTTTGATCGGTCCCATTTCATGCTCTCTGTTGCCCTTTTCACATCAAAATCAAAGATTACTAAGAAATTAAAACATCATTTTCTTGGCTTCAAGGTAACTCTGACAGGAAGACGTCACTAAACTAAATGAGAGGTGATAGAGACTCGATCTGTCCCAAACTGGAAGGCTAGATATAATAATATTTAAATGTTATCTTTGGAGAGAGATAAAATGTTACCAAGGGCCGGATCTGGCCCACGGGCCTTCAGTTTGACATGTAATCTGCATCAGTTAACCTTTTATTACTTTAAGCTGTGGTTTTGCTTCTAGGTACTTCTAGATTCTACTTTTAGGTCCAGCCATCTAATTTTAGTCTTAAAAATCTTACTACTTTAGCTTTTAGATTGCAATTTCCTGCTTTTAGCTTTTAGTTAGGCTTTTGCTGATTTTAGGCTAACTTTTTCCACCTCTTTAGCTAGCTTTTATGCTACTTTTTTTGGGGTACTATTAGGTGTAAGTTACTATTTTGTTATTTTAGCTTTTAGCTAGCCTTTTGCTACTTTTAGTTTGTATTTGCTTCTTTTAGCTTGCACTTTGCTACTTTTAGCTAACTTAGCTGCTTTTAGCTTGTCTTTTACTACTTTAAGCTAGCTTTCTGTTATATTTAGCTTCAAGCTAGCTGTTTGCCACTTTTGGCTTTGAGTGAGTTTTACTACTTTTAGCTAGTTTTTACTGATTTTAGCTAGAATTTTGCTTCTTTTAGCTTTAACAGCTCAGTTTCAGGTTCCTGAACAAGTCATTTAGCATCTCTGGTTGTTTCTGTTCTGTTCAGCTTTAAAAGCTTCCGTGTGTGAAAACAAATATGTATTAAAGGAAAAGCGACACTATTTCACTGGAAAAGGGGCCCATTTTATGAGTTAGAGCTGAACTTAAATGGGTTTGTTTATAGTTAACAGACGATCAGCGTCAGGGAGGTCAGACAGCTGATGTTTCCAAGCTTGGAGAATGAAAAACTGGCAGCGATAAAGCATCCCGCATTTGTCCAGAGGTGCAGATGAACGCTTCAATCCTTGGATTTTCACTCTGTCCTTCGCCAGCACAGCAGGGAGGAGTCCGTTGGAAACATGCTCACCCTCCTAATTACTACAATATGGTTCTAAGCTCTTCTCCAAGTTTTCCAACAAGGAGCCTGACCTACATTTCTCCTCGGTGCTCTGGATTCAGAAAAAAAAAAACAGCTCTTTGAGCCTCGGTGAACTGAAATAGCAATTCCCTCTTCTAACGCTGGCTGCAGCCAGAGGCGAGACTTCAATCCAGCCTGCAGAGCCTCTCGGCAGGAGGAAAACGTGCAGGGTGAATTACAGCACATGAGAACAAGAGACAAACTTAAAGCCCTGGCACATCTTTGGCTGTGGGTGATCAGATTTAGTGAAAGACACTGAACAGATAGAACACACTTGTGGACACAGTGTACCTGATACCTTCCCTGCTGACACCACCGACACTGTTATCGTGGAAACAGTGATGACTGAAGTTCAAGGATTTTCCTGGAAGTCAGCGTTTGGAAAGAAAGAAATCAACAATGCAGCTCCAGTGGACGCATGACTGAGAAACAGTGTCGGCTCATATCCCCTCAGGCCGAAAGCAAACAGGATCATCAGGATGACAGGAAATAGCTTCTCCGTATGTCATCATCATGAAGAATCAGCTACAACATGTGTCGTACGGATGCATGGAAATTTCTCCTAATACATTGGCTAATATAGTCCTAATATATCGGCTGCATGACCAGCATGCTGGAGACAACCAACCGGAAAAAGTTGCCGAGTCAGCGTTCAGACTTTTGTTTTCCTGTTTGGTTTTCGCAATCAAACCACTTCCCCATACTTTGTGCTGTTTTAACCTTTCACATATCAAAACATTCGCCTCGATCCAGAATAGTGTGCTCTGACTTTAAGGAAATGTTTTTGAATTGTTTATACTTTAGTCACAAAATGCTCTCCACTGAAATACGTTGAGATCTCTTCAATTCCTTCAAAAACACTTTAATCTATTTCAGCTTCCTGCTTTACTTTTGGGTTTCATGCTCCTTTTAGCTACTGATTTGCCAATTTGAACTTTTAGCTCCAGTTTTGCTACACTGAAATTTTAGCTAAAGTTAGTGGAGCTTTTAGCTGTTTTGCAACATTCATCTTCTAGCTACAATTTTGCTACATTCAGCTCTTAGCCACAGTTTCACTACATTTAATGTTTCAGTTTCGCTAATTTTAGCTTTTAGCTACAGTTTGGCTATTCTTAGCGTGTAGTTACCGTTATGCTAATTTTAGCTTGTAGCTATGATTTTGCTATAAGCTACTCTTTTGCAACTTTCCACTTTTATGTACCGTTTTGCTAATTTTAGCATTTAGCTATTGTTTCGATACATTAAGGTTTTAGCTATGGTTATGCCAATTGTATCTTTAGCTACTGTTTTCCTGAACTTACCAACAGTTTAGCTACTTTCAGTTTTTGGCTACAGCTTTGATCATTTCAGCTTTTAGCTGTTGTTTTGCCAGTTTTAGGTTGTAGCTACCATTTTGTTATTTTTAGCTTTTAGCTATGATTTTATTACTTTTACCTCCTAGGCACCTAGAAGTTACTGTGATCTACTAATTTTAGCTTTGAGCTATAGTTTAGCTGAAAACCTCTTTTTTTCTGCTTCTTTTAACTTGAACAAGTCCCTCTGCACTCAGCAGCCACACCTGTAAAGGAACTAACCCTCATCAGTCACCTAACAGATGAACTCCCCTTCGACGAGGCCCGGGTCAGAACTTTTTATCCAGGAACAAATCAACGAAAGGCAGACGGGTCCGGCCGAGTGTGAACTTTTCCTTTAGACGACACTAAGCCACGACTGCCGGAGAGCAGCCGCAGCATAATCTGATGTGCATCTGGCACAGCTCCCTCTCTGCCTTTTCAGCCTGTTTAACCTCATTTTCTGCAGCACACACAGAAAGTGACGGATTGGGAGACAAAGTAAACAGCCCGTGTAATCACAGAGCTCTTTCAATCATTCCAGCCACATTCAGAAATAAGGTCAACAATGTCCCAAGCCTCAGCAGGTGAGACGGGAGAGCATGAACCGGATTGACCTCCAGGATTATATTTTGTGGCTTCTCCCCCCTCTGTCCTTACAAGCCTTTTCAGGAGCGGCAGGACCGAGAAGCATCCGACCATGGAGGCTTCCGCTCTAGTCGATATTTAATCTGAGTTTTCTTCAACAGTATCCTTCTCTATAACTCTCCCCCATAAACCTCAGACTGTCAGACGGATCTTGGTAGATTTACACACGTCCTGTAATCCTTCCATGTCTTGATGCTGAATCTAACAGAACTCCTGGGGACGTTTAGGGCCTTGGAAATCCTTCCTGACTTGTAAATTTTAATGATCTTTTCTCTGAGTTGAATTAGAACAATCACTTTAAAAGGGGTGAATATTTATGCTCCCTCATATTCTTATTTAATTGATATTACTCTGTAATCTGATTTCCCTTTGACACTGACGCAGGCTTTTTTGTGAATAGGATCAGTTTATATAAGCTATAATTGATTAATGACAGCAATAAAAGCCTAAAACATCCAAGGGGGTGACTGCTTTTTCCAGAATCTGTAAATACCAGCGGCAGACATGGAACATTGTACTGAGGAACTCATGTTTTGGCTTCAGCCGGATGACCTTTAGTCTGTTTTCTGTCTCTCTGAGGTCTGTTTGGGCTAAAAGATCTGCTGAGGAGCATCACAGCTTTGGAGTAAACATGCACTGGTCATGGTTGTGCAGTGGTTAACGCTGTCGCCTCACGGCGAGAAGGTCACAGGGTCACCTCCCGGCCTCTCTGTGTGGAGTTTGTATGTTTTACCCGTTCGTGCGTGAATCTCCTCCCACTGACCTGACCGACAACATGCTCGTTAGGTTAATTGGTAACTAATTGTCCCTAAGTGAGTGAGAGCGAGAATGATCGTCTGTCTTGTTTGTCTCCACGTGTCCCCGTGATGGACTGGAGACCTGTCCGGAGAGTCCCGCCACCCCCCCGCCTCTCGCACAAAGTCCGCTGGAGACAGACAACAGCTCCCTAAGACCCGGAGAGAAAAACCAGGTAAAGAAAATGAACAAATGATCGGGGTCGACTAAACTGAAACCTCAGCATTTTCTTCATCGAGATGCATAAAAAAAAAAAACGAACAGAACTCAAGAGACCCATGTTCTAATCCTGAATTAGCATAAATCTTACTTGAGGCACATGCAGTAAAAGTGTACAGAATACAGCTACTCCTAAATTCTCCCCAAAAGTCTTTCCTTTCTCAGCAAAACTCTTTATCTGGCAAAACTAAATCTTTATCCTGCTGTTTCTGCAAACCAAGTAATGCAGAATAAATAAAGAACATCCATAGCTCCATAGATGTGTATTAAACCAGATTATTTACAATATTCTGCTGTAAATGTCGACTCTTCAGCTGCCGGACGCCCTGACTGTCACAGACTTGAACGCTTTCAGTTTAGGGACACCAACTTCAGAAAATGAAAAGAGGAATGCCGACTGGACAGGGTGGTGCAGAAAGAGAGGGGGGGACTTTTTTGTCTCGATAATATTTTACCTGTGGGACTAGGAGTGATGGCATCAAGGAAAAGACAACGACTGATTGTTGAGCAGATGAACATATACAGGCCCGTGTCAGATGAGATAAAGAACAAGAATCAGGGTCAGTTCTACTGATTTTGGGTTTCAGCTGGTCTTTTGCTCTTTCTAGCTTCTGGACAGTCTTTTATTACTTTTAGCTCATGTTTTTTTTTCATTAAGCTAGCCTTTTGCTGTTTTTACCTTTTAGCTAACCTTTTATTGCTTTAGCTTCAAGCAAGCCTTTTCTTAAACTTAGCTAGCCTTTTGTTACATTTAGTTTTAGCTAACCCTTATTTACATTTAGCCTTTAGCTACTTTTGTATTTGAGCTAATGTTTTGCTTCTTGCTAATGTTCTGCTTCTTTTAGCTAGCTTTTTTATTCCTTAAAGTTGGCCTTTTGCTGCTTTTAACATTTTGGTAGCCTTTTGTGACATTTAGCTTTTAGCTAACCTTTTGCTACTTTTGTAACTAGTGTTTTGTTTCGTTTAGCTTCTAGCCACTGCGCCGCTTCCTTTAGCTTTAAGAATTCAGTTTCAGTTTCTTCAGCAAATTTTTTGCAAAGTCATTCAACGCTCGCTGGATTTCCACAGAAAATGTGATGTTTCTGGTTTGCGTCTGAAATGTGCCGTGACTTGAAATAAAAGCTGCCCAGTTTACCGGACAACAAGCAGCCTCAACATTCTCAGTAGCTTCAGTGAACCCAAGTAGATGTCTGTGTTCAACTCTTTCCCTGCAGTCCTTATCAACTTAATAAGGAGTTTCAAACCCAGGCTGATTCCTTCTTTTAAGGAACAGCTGGAGACCATCATTAATTTATTGTGAACGTCGGCCTATTGTGCACACGGACACCTTTTCATGATCCTGCTCTCATTCTGTAGCGAGAGGGAAAACACACAGATATTATCAGGCTCGAGGAAATCAAATATTGTCTGTGGGGAAATAATAAGAGAGTACAGAAAAAAAAAAAAACAACAACAGGCAGGCACCGAGGCATGAAGGAAGTCAGCTGGAGGCACAACCGACTGCCCTGCTGAGTCACAAAGCATCTGTGTGTGTGTGTGTGTGTGTGTGTGTCCTTTCCCGTCCTGCCCCTTCTGTCCTCCAGGCCACGCTGCGACGGCAATATTGCGAGTGCTGGAGTTCCTACATGAGGCCCATTGATTTCCCTCAAAGAACACGACGAGAGCTTTCCAAGACGAGGAAATGAGTGTGAAAACAAGAGAGCGATCCGTTTGAATCCAAGGCCACCGCTTTGGTTCAAATGAAACGAAACAACCACTGGGAGAACTGCTGTCCCTGCTGCCGAATGATGAAAGGCATGCCCGTTTCATGCATTTTCTGAGCTTTACCATAATGTAAGCATCAGACGGACATTGTAGTTTAAAGGAAACTGTCAAGCTTGTAAAATGGCGACATTTTGATGTCTGAACTGCATGAATGTGAAGAGAGCCAATATCAAAAGAAATGTTAAAGCTGCTGCCAGTGGCTCATTATGGTCACCGTGGTAACCACACGCCTGTGTCTGTCACTCCCTGACTGCCAAGCTAACAAGAGGCAGACAGAAACGGAGACTGAAAAGTAAGCCTCAATAAACAGTCGCTGTGGGAAAACTGAGTGGCAGAAGACCTCGCTGTGTCACGTCCCGCAGCTTTTAAATAAAACTGGCAAATTATACCCAAAATATGCGGCTCCACCATGAAATGCATGCTGAGACTTTCTGTAACAGGATGTCGCACAATATAGACATAATTTTTTAAAAAATGGCAAGAAACAACTACTGGAGAGGCACTGGAAAAGGTTTGCAGGTCAGAAAGACGTCACAGAAGAAACATAGTTTAAAGTTTAAATGGATCATAGACAGATAGGCTTCACATGTCTGAACTGGTGTTTGGATTTCTTTTACAGTTTTTACTTAATTGCAGTTTAGATTTTTATTTTATGGAATTTTTAACTGACAGCTGATGTCCCAATAACTGCTCAGCTGTTTGAAATCCTCTGATGTTTTGCAAACTCTTCCTATATCCCATACCTTTTTTGGTACTTAAACAAATTGTACATTAAAACATTGGTATTTTTGTCTCCTTCCACCCAGTGTGTCTCTCATCGCTTTAGGGCCTGCGGTTTCCTCTCAAATCCCTCCCAAAATGCAGCTTTTGCACAGCCGATCCTCCACAGATTCAGTTGTTCTAGCTCAAAATATTCCCTTTAAAACTGCAAGTGGGTGGGGTCTTTATAATTTGTTATATCTCCTGGATAAAATGCTGTAAAAGCATTTAAAAAAGACCGTGCGAGACCATGAGTTTTCTGATGTTCACAGTAGAAGAATTTTTAAGCTCTGACATACAGTTTTCACACAGCGACTGTTTGTTTGAGGCTTACTTTTCAGTATGTTTCTGTCTGCCTCTCAGGAACCAGGTGTGTGGTTACCACAGTGACCATAACGAGCCACTGGCAGCAGCTTTGGCATTTCTTTTTTCTTTTAAAGATCAAAATGTTTGCCCTTTTTCCTCCGTTTCGATTGTTACAAAGTTGTTTTGGCGTTTTGGGCAGCGGCTGCATCTGCGTCCTTCAACATTCCCGCAGAAGCATTCTAGTTTTAGTCTTATCCTCCCCAGCGGAGGTAAGCACATCAAAATGTTGCGCTGAAAAGCAGCCCCCTGGATTTGGCTGCAGCGCTTTGAGTTTTTTTGTTTAAGCCCACAAACATTGGTACACGGAGTGCAGGACAACAAGAGCAACAAAGGGAACATGAAACAATGAGAAGCCTTAGCTGCCCCGTGTCCGTCCTACTCTAAATTCCTGCAGTGTGACCATCCCCGGCCAGCCGAGGGACAAAAGGACGAGTGTCTCCCCGCCGCCCGGAGCGACATCTCAGCGCTCTCGCCTCCAACGGGCCCAAATATGACGGCCTACTGGCTCCAGCTGCACGCCGAGGGCCTGTTCAATCCGGCTCTGTCTCGGCCGGCGGCGCTCATATTCTCGCCCGTGGGCTGACGTGGAGAACTGCGACGCACTTCAGACGCGTTGGGATAAAAAAAAAAAAAACCTCTGGATCTCAAGAGCAGAGAGGCTTCAGCGGCGGCATCTGGCCATGAAAGCAGAACAGAACGCGCCTCTGTCTGCAGGAATCACGGCCAATTATGAGAATAGAAGAGTGAGGGGAGAAAAAAAAAAAAAAAAAAGCGTTCGTTTAAATGTCTCTCCAGATGAGGTGACACAACTTAATGATGGCTTTCACGCTCGCTCGCTGAATGTCAGAGAGACACTTAGGGAAGCTGTTGAGAGCAGAAGAGGATAATAAGGACAAACCTGCGTGTACCCTTCATGTTCTGCATGTTCTTATCTAAACTCATGAGGCAGACCGGTCTTATAACACTCTGTCTCATGAAAACTGCATGAACACATTTTAGCTCCAGCTCAAGCGCCGGTTTTCATTTCGCCGACATCTAAGTTAAATTACAGCCCGTCCATCACCTGGAGCGGGTGATTATCCAGTATGTGAGCGCCGAGCGGCACGTGTCCTGAAGTGGCGGGTGGTGGTGGGGGGGAACCTGAGCTCCGTGTCGATAAGCCTCCCGCTCTGATCACCTCTTCACTTTGTGGAAGGGTGAAAGACATTACAAGGCAAACAGGTTTACGTCTTTCCATCCAGCCATTTGCTTTTACCTCTCCGGGTCACGGGTGCCTATCTCTAGCCGGGGGACACCCTGGACAGGTGTCCAGTCCATCACAGGAATGACACCATGTCAGTTTGTTGCTGTTTTCTCAACCAAACAGCATAGATGGACAATGTTTCTGCCCGATGGTAACACAACTAGTCAAATATACCCCCGATAACTCCCGGTGGACTGATACATTAGCAGCCGCGGAACCACTGGCGTATACACCGTCCATCTACGCTCCGCACACAGACATCTGCACCTAAGACAGAGGCTGTTCGGTTAAGAAAACAGCAACAAACTGAACAATGTCACGTGAAAATGTGAAGGTTTAAAATGGGCTAAATTAGCATTTCATACCAGTATGTTGTTTAATTAATAACCATAAGATCTACCTCTACAATGATTAACTTATGGATTCATTCCAATTCAACATGGCTGCCACAGCCTAGTGAACTTAGAACACACAACAATGCCTAGAATTGATCAGATGTGGTAGTAGCTGACAGTCGTTGATAATACTTTGAGTGTGCCGTCTCGTAGGGGTTAACTGCACTACAGTAAACAGCATCAAGAAATATAGTAGCTTTTAACACCCAAAAGTCTGTTGTAAAAAAACAAAAAAAACAATGATGTAACGCTAAGAAATCAGCTGCACTGAGTGGGTGGGGCAAGTTGAAAATGTACGGCTTTAAATGCTGCAGAAAAGGAAGAAAACTGAGTCAAAGAGCAGCCACTGTGCTCCCGCCACGAGACAAGACAGCTGATGGTTAACAAGGTGTTTACACTCTGACTGACAGCTGTCAATACAGAGCTGCAGATCTGCATCCCAAAGACAGCAAGAGGAGGCGAGGAGTCTGAAGTGTCTGGGACCACTAAAGGCAATGCTTGTTGGTACTTTCCTGCGCCCGCTCTGAGGTGATGTAGATTTTATCATTTCTGTCTTTTTGTCATCTCAGATTTCTGTACCAGCGTCAACTGTGAACACTAATGTCTAAAACGGTGGCACCAAAAACACACAACCAACATAACACGTTCCGAGAACGAAAAACAACACGGACGCTTGATTTGAGGAACTGCTGCGCGGAGGAGACCCGCTGCCGGATCGTTTGTGGTATGGGGACCACAAGGACACAAACAACTGAACCCAGTTCTTGGTGAGAAATCCCTCCGACCTTGTCTCTTCTTCTTGTCTTTTGGACGGACTGTTATTGAATCAGCGCATCATCGCCACCTACGGCTGCAGAGATTACTGTAGACCCCTGAGCGGCACGCTGTGATGCAGCACATCCTCCCGTCCACGTTATTAAAGATGGATGAGGCGCCCCCACCTCCTGCTGTTGTTCAGGCTCCGAGGGTATGATGGGTGGTTTGTGCCCACAGCAGCGAATGATGAAGGAAGTTGTTTAGCAATTGCTAAAAAAAAAAACCATATAAAATGTGACTATTTCATGGCTGCCAAGTTGTAGAAGCTCAAAAATCCCATTAAAAATGCTGCTCACATTTACAATTCTACATGTTCTCCGGACAGCTTTGAAACTATCCAATTTAATAAAAATGGATGAAACTGAAATCAAAATCTGTTTTTTTGGGAGCTGCCATGTTGTACTTTTGGAGCCAGCAGGTTGTGCGGCTCTCTGATAGGCTGTCACACTGCCAATCAACAGAAATTAACACCTGTAAAAAATCCTTTGAAATGGGCTCATTTTAGAGAAGAAAAGGTCCCATTCCTTCACGTGGAGGGGCGAACCAGGCCACCAGGGGGCGACAGTCCTCCGTGGCTTCAATTTCCAGCTCCCGGTCCTGTCTCTAGTTATAAAGTACCTCGGTGAGCTGAACTATGAACAAGAGCGGGGCTGTGCACAAACTGTCGCCACATAGAAGGGAGTGTTTCTGCCCTAAGATCACAAAATGTGGGACTTTTAGTTACAAGAACCTTTTAACTACTTGTCCGCTCGGCTGTGCTGATTCTGGAAACTAACTGCTTTAAGTTTTACCTGAAACTCCCACAACAATTAAAGCTTTTATCCTCTAGAACTGATTAACGTTTGGAGCAACCCAATCCAAGATGGCCACCACAGTCACCTTACCTTAAAAACCACCAAAAAAAAAGGCTATAATTCAGTTAATTTAGCAGACATTGAGCTAAAAGTTGATGATTTTACTCTGAAAATCTTGCAATATAGTGTCAGACGGTACACATTATTTCCATAGCTTTTGAGGAAAACGGCTACAACTCAACTTCAACACAAGATGATTTTCATCTGAAACTCTATAAGAGGTGGTAGGCGATATGCATTCCTTTTATTTTGTGAGGTAAAACTACAGCTTAAAGTGTGGGTTCAAGTCCAGTCATATAAGCTGCTGTGGATCCGTTCAGTCTTCATGTTCAGTTTTAAATAAAGTGATTCTGATCTGCTCAAATACTTCAACACGTCACGCCTTTTCTTTTTTCTCTCCTTATCTCAATCCCAACGGTACGTTTTCTCATCTCACCAACAGACTGGCCTGCAGAGCGCGAAGCGGCACCTCCGAGGGTAATTAGGTGTCAGCTGAAAGCCTCCTCACATATTAGCTGAACAGCTAATAAGTTCATTGGTAATAATTAATAGTTTCCAGCATCAAGCTTGGCTTCTTTCTTCTGTCCTAAAATCAGGCAAAATAAAATCATCTCGTGCTGAGAAAATATGGAGCCGTCCTCACGACTCTCAGCTATGACCACATCAAACTTTAGCTCATCATCTGTAAATCCGTTACGGCTGGTGTTGTGTTGGCTAATGTTAATTAGCTGTGGCGGCCATCTTGAATTGGTTTATTTCCAAAGGTTGATCAGTCGTAGATGTCCTTCTAATAATTACTTCCTGGGAGCTTGCATTAAAGTTTCTTGAGTGGTTTGGGACATATTTTGCTAACAGACAGGGGCAGACTGTATCAGTTAACAGCAGTTTTAGACAAAGATCTTGTTCAGTGCATTATGTATGTGTTGAGGATGACTCTCAGCTACTACTATAGCAAATTTTTAGCTCAATATGTGTAAAACTGGTCAAATCATAGCCATTTAGTGTTTCGTAAAGTTGATTAGATGTGGGAGCCATCTTGAATAGCATTAACTACAAAAGTTAATCAGCTGTAGTTGAACATCCAATGATTGATTCCTGAAAGTTTTCTTACAGTCCGTCCGTCAGTTCGTGAGATATTTTGCTAACAGATAGACAAGCTCTGCCATGTTAGCAATCAGAGGTAACTGACAATAACAGCAGCTGTTCCAGATGTTGAAGAGTCAGGGTCAGACTGTAATCCAGCCTGAGCGGCAGATGTGCTGGAGGCTCCCAGGGTGAAGCCCACCTCTGGGTTCCTCTGGGTTCCTGGGAGTCCGACCTGCAGAACTCCCACCTTTATGTCTGCGGAGCGAAGCCGGGCTCCGGAGCCACCCCGGCGGGGCCTGCCGGGGAACCCACCACCCGGCCCGGCTTTGAAAGTTGAAACAGACAGAGAACTGCGCCATGCCTGCGGGCTTACCTCGGGATGCAGTACGGGGAGGAGCCGTCTATCTCCCACGTTGCGAACAGGTTCATGGGCACCGGTCTGTTCAGAGCCCCGCTGCCGGGGAAGCTCAGCCGGCCGCTTCTCTCTGCCATGGTGTCCGGATGCGGGAGGGACCGTCCGACACGGAGCTGCAGGTTCGGAAGGAGGACACCGTATGCGTGCTTATATGCCTGTGTCTGTCTGTCTGTGTGTGTGTGTTCCCGCGAAGAGACAGCCGTCACGCGCTCGCGTCCGTGCAGTGAATGTGGACGGCGGAGGACGGTCTCATTTCTCCGTCCAGGCGGGTCGATGGAGGGACTGCAGCGCGGCACCGGGACTGAGCCGAGCAGAGCGGAGCGGACCGACCGCTGAGTTGTTGTGCCAACCACGCTGCTCCGACACTATGACGGGTGGTTCGTGCCCACAGAGGCGACAGGGGTGGAGTAATTGTGCCAACCGCATTACTCCAAGAGTATAATGGGTGGTTCATGCCTGCAGAGGTGGCAGGGTGGAGTTGTTGCACCAACCACTCTGGTCTGAGTGTATGACAGGTGATTCGTGCCCACAGAGGTGGCAGGGGTGGAGCAAGGCAATTTAGTGCTTCATCCTTCAAAATAAATGTTCAGCAACCAAAAAAATAAAAAAATCAGATGGAAATAATAATAATTTAAAAAAAAACATAAAATGTGACTATGTTGTATTTACAAAGTGTACAATTAATTGCTGATGAGCTGTGTGTATATTTACATATGACTGTTCTTACCTGGAAAAACGAGCTGTTTGTTTTATATTTGAAATGTATTCAACATTTTATAAACAACTTCCCTTTGACTCCTGTAACTCAAATATTCAGAAATGGCAGCCGGGAATGAGTGTGACAAGTCGGATAGGAGTACCAGGTTGTCCACATACAGGGCCACCTTTAACTTCACTTCAATGGACAGAGAAAACAAATATTTCCCCTCTGCTCTGTTGAATGCTTTTTCAGCATCCAGTGTAAAAAAAATTATCCAGATTCTGATCCAGAGCATTAATGCCACTGAGGAAGGAGATCAGGTCTGCAGAAAAATGACAGAAATCAGATGAGTACAGCTGCTGATAAAATTCAGCGTTTAGGGAATCTAAAAATGCAATGTGGTCACACAACCTACCAACATGTGTACGTGTACATTCACGTTTGGTTGTTTGGTTGAGAGAACAGCAGTGAACTAAACAAATGGTGTCATGAAAAAGTGTAGAGGTTTAATATTTGTTAATATTAGAGCTGGTAAATTCAGTTCAGCTTTATGGACTCGGGTTAATCTGATTCACTTCAGTCACTTGAGGTGTTCAAGCTGCCCCCTCAAACTAGGCCTGTAAAAAAAAAAGAAACTTGTGGTGAAAGTTTGAGAAATCAATTTGCATTATTGATAGAAATTATTATAAAATTTCACAAACTGATAAACGAACAAACAAGTGACAGAACAAAACAAAACAAAACAAAAACGTAAAGCGTGCAAAGCAAACTCTACGTTAACTAAATTGTTAACTAACAACAAAGAAATTCTAAATTAGCTTAGCCTGGACGAAGACTTGCTTCTTCCTCTACACTCCAGGCTCTGACTGATCTCACTTCTACTAACTATTGATAACTACTGGACAGAATGTCACTTTAAAGTTGACCGGACTATCCCTTTAAATGGAAACATCATAATAAAACTGCAGTCAGTGTTTGTATGAAATATGCTGAATTACTTTAAACCATTTCCAGTAAACTACATCTCACTCTTCAGGACTGTTTTTTTTTTTTTTTAGCAGTTTTCTATTTGTGTTTTTAATCTTTTATTCTGCTCACGTGTCAGAGCAACCAAGCAGGCTGCAAATGCAAATCAGCTGGAAAATCCGGTTTTTCTTTTGCACATTTACTCCATGGAGTTCAGTCACAACACAAGCAGGTGCTGCCACCATGTGGTGATCAGGATCAGTGCAGTCTGGAAATAAAAGGACTTGCTTTTGGCAATCTGTGAACAACTGAGATTTATTTTTGCAGCATTCATACAAGCAGCTGGATTTTATGTCACTGTATGTTGTGTTGTGATACGCTGCAGACCGTCACAACGATTGTTTAATGGAATAGTCTCTTGCTTCTTAAATGGTTCAAAGTTAGCTTTTAATTTCACAGAAAATCTCTGATTGTCTGCTTCATCTTTCTGTTACATCAGTGCTTCTAATAACCCAGATGTTTCTAATACACAGTTCCTACAAGTCTTAGCCAGAAGAGATATTTCCACCATGTTGGGAGGTAAGCACTGAACAAAAATTGCTTTAGAGCAAACTAAATCCAGGTATTTACTGGCTCTTGACCAATGTCTGAGGGAAAGATGTATGAGGGAGATCGCTATTGTCAAAACTGATCTTATGAGGTAAAAAAAGAGGAAATACCGGACAACCCTGACATTTTTTCTATGACATCGTTAAATATTTAGTCTACAGTGTCTAAACTATGAAAAGCAATGGACTCAAACAATCAAGTGTTTCAACAGATTTGTAAAGGATGTCCCAACTCTCCAAGTTCTGGTTTGTTTCATTGACATGGGAACTTCTAACTGGGAAGTCGGAGTGACGTAATTTCCCGCCTTCCAGCTGTCCCGCTCAGTGAGAGTCGGAAACAAGATGGACGCCCGCAGCAAAGCCTTTGTTTTTCTTGCACTTTCCGAACATGAAATCTTACTAAACAGATATGCACTCCACTCGGGGAACGTGTTTTAATACTTGCTATATACACAATTAAAAGCACTAGTTGCATGAGTGATTAAATGTGAGAAACATCTTAAAAACAAATATTAACAAATAATTTAATTCTTTAACGTAACGTTAGCTTTGGGGTTTAGCACCTAGCATAGCTGAGTTATCTCCAGTAGAGACGTTATAAATGATAAAAACCCGTAATTCTAGCACACACGCAGTTATACTCTTACATTACTAAAGGTGAGACAGAAACTGGACCTTTTGGCCGCCGTATTTGATGTACATCGACGCTTACTCACCATTATTCACCCTGCAGTGTGGACACATTAAAAAGCTTTAGGAATACTGTAGCTAGGCTAATTTGAGTTACACGTTTCCATGGCAACACCGAAAATCAGCGCATGCGCAGTTCTCCCTGTGGTCATGTAAATGTTTCCTTTTGGACTTGATAATTTATTATTGTGTCTGGATGCAGGTCAGATGTTTAGCGACTTGTTCCTATGTTTTTATGGTTTTATATATTTTTTTATAAAACAAAACAAATAAAAGTGTTGGGAGTCACCTGACCAAGCTCCTTAATATAAATTTTAAAAACTTTATGGAGAAATACGTTCCGCAAATGTCTGCAACAGTAATTAATGTTTAATTTTATTTTCATTTTACAACAGTATATTTAACTTTATCTTACCATCCCCCTACAAAAAATTACTTTCAATAAAGCTCCCTGTTTACTGCCCCCCCACATACTGAAATGGGATTTTCATCCTTGGACCGGAGTATCCTGAAATAGCTGCTAAATGCTCTTTGTAGAAAAAATAAAAATAAAAAACAAACAAACAAAAAAATGTGCCCAGAGAAAAAAAAAAAAGGTCTGATTGGTTAACTCATTCACAAAACTTACTTTTTTTCCCTAATAGAAAAAGTCTGCTTATCTAATATAAAGTATTTTTTTTAATTCAAATTCAAATTCAAAAATACTTTATTAATCCCAAAGGGAAATTAAATGTTGTTGTAGCTCTTAATCCTGGTTTTGTTAAAGAGTTGATGGCTGTCGGCAGGAAGGGTCTCTTGTAGCGTTCTGTCCCGATGTGTCCTCGGCCCTGGTGTCTTCAAAGAGCCCCACCAGGTGAGCCTCGCTGGCCTCCTGCGGAGCCATGACGGCTGAGCTCTGGAAGCTCAGGTTGGTCTTGAAGTCCTGGGCGATCTCCTGGACCAGGTGCTAGAAGGGCAGCTTCTGGATGAGCAGCTCGGTGGACGTCTGGTAGTGATGGATCTCCCTGAGAACCATGATACCGAGCCTGTAGAGATGAGGCTTCTTCACTCCCCCGGCCGGGGCGCTCCTGCGGGAAGCTTTTGTGGCGAGCTGCTTCCTAGGAGCTTCACCTCCGGTGGATATATGGGCGCTCTGCTTGGTTTTGGCCATGACTGGACTTCAGGGTTCTTCACATTTACCATTTGTTGTCATGGTTACGCATCATAACAAAATGTCCAAAAGTAAAAAGGCTTCAGTAAAAATCCTTCCAGCTGCACAGCCTCCGATATCAGAGGAAGTAATCATCCAAAAAAAGCGATTTACATCAAGAAAAAAAAAAGAGGAATAAAGTTTTCAAAAGCAATATCTCAGAATGAATGCAACAGAGCTACTCCAACATGCAGACACCTTGAGCGACGCAATTCTAGAAGCAATGCAAGTCTGTTTATTTGAAATGAATTGTATTTATATGGAGTCTATAAATAACTAGTCCTCTCAGAACACTTCACAGATGTGTCCAACTTGTTTTAATTCTAAAACAAAACTATTAAAACTTTTTTTTCTATTCAGATTTCTCCAGTCGACTGTCTTTGGTGGGAGGAGCTTGTTTTCATGACAACCTCCGCCCTCGATGATGTCACTGGCTTTGATGTTGTCATGGCCTTTGATGATGATGTCACATTCCAGGACCTTTGAACCCAGCGGAACCGTTGTTCCAAGTCAGTCGACAGACGAACACGTTATTGGAAGGTAGGATTTCTTACACGACAGAAAAACGCAGCACCACAGCTGAATTTATCATGCAGAGAAACATGGAAGAAACAACCAGCTCTTCCTCCGCTGGGATGATTGACGAAACGTTTTTTGACGAGTTTATTTTGCCTCGTCGGTCCTCAGGACAAGCCCGAGAAGAGCGACAGGAGACCTCAGGCTTTATTAAACTGCAAAAACCTGAATTTGAGTTGGAAGATGGCCTCCTTCTGGTAGAGGAAGACTTTGGCAACATGTATGAAAGTAAAACGTTTGAGGAGCTTGCAGAGGAGAATAAGTTCCTGCGTCTGTACTCCGACAGTTTAAGAATCAGGGTCACCGAGTTCGTGGAGGAGAGGGACGCCCTTCTCAAGCCCAGAAGACTGAAAAACACCAGGACCCCGAAAGGAAGTGAGCTTGGGGCGCCCCTGGAGAACCAGGCGCTGGCAGAAGAAAAGGTCAAATTAAAAGTTATGAGGGAGGAATTGGAACTGGCAAAACAACAACTTGAGACGGCAAAAGCAGAAATGGAGAGAGAAAAGCAGATACTGCTGGAAGAGGTGGAGATTTCAAAGAAGCAATATGAAGAGCAGGGCAAAGAATTGCAGCAAGAAAGAGAGAAGCTGTCTGAAGAGAAGGCTCAAATAGAAGACGTGAAAGCTAAAATGAGAGAGGCCATCGGAAAGTTTAGGGTGGAAAAGAAAAAACTGGGAAAGGACAGAAAAGACTGGGACAAGAGCGAAGTGGGAAAAGAAAAGAATCGCCTTGAAGAGATGGCAAAAAGGCTGGAGCTGGAAAAACAAGTGACAGAAGACAGACAGAAGAAGAATGAGGAGCTGCTGAAACGTATCCAGGAGCAGAGGGGTGAGGCAGAGAGGGAAAAGACAGCTTTAGAAGAAGAAAAAGTTCATCTGCAGCCATTGAAGGATGAACTGGAGAGAGGGAGAAACGAGCTGGAGGAAGAGAGGAGAAGAAATGATGAAGAGATGAAGACACAGATGGAAGCTTTAGACACAGAAAAGAGAAAGTTGGAGGAAAAGAAAGTAAAAGTGGAAGAAGTGAGAATTCAGGCAGAGAGGGAAATTCAAGTTTTTAAAGAAGAAAAGGTAAATGTGCTGAACTTAAAGGATGAACTGGAGAGAGGGAGAAATGAGCTGGAGGAAGAGAAGAGAAGACATGATGAAGAGATGAAGAAACAGATGGAAGCTTCAGACACAGAAACGAGAAAGTTGGAAGAAAATAAACTAAAAGTGGAAAAACTGAGATTTCAGGCAGAGAGGGAAATTCAAGTTTTTAGGGAAGAAAAACTAAAACTGCTGAACTTACAGGATGAACTGGAGAGAGAGAGAAACAAGATGAAGGAGGAAAAAGTTAAAAGGGACAAAATGGAGGAAGAATCAAAGTTAGAAGATTTTAAACCAGCAGAAATAAATGATGGAGAGAAGAAGAAACAGATGGAGGAAGAAAACCAAGAGGTGGAAGAAGAGAAAAATGATTTGGGGGCAGAGACTCAACCGAAGCAGGAGAAAAAGAAGAAAAGCTTGAAAACCTCGGTCGCAGGAAAGAAACGCCAACCGGTCCCAAATGAAAGGAAGATGAAGAATCTGATGCTGTCGCAAGAAAAACAGGAACAAACGTCAGAGAAAGAGAAAAAGAAAAAGAGAAAGGGGTTCTGGTGCTGCCTGGGTACAGAGTGAGCCTTCATCCCTCCTCATCCTCCTCCATCCTTCATATGTTTAGTTGTAGTTGTTGTAGTTAATAAAAAGGGGAGCAAGAAAGTGTGGACCTCCATCACCTCTCTGTGCAGCTTGGAGTTTTCTCCGGGTACTCCGGTTTCCTCCCACGTAAAAAAAAAAAAACAATAGGTAATTAAATTTTTAAAAATACAAAAGAAAAAAAACAAGAAGTGGAAAAAGAGAGAAATGATTTGGGGGCAGAGACTCAACTGAAGCAGGAGGAAAAAAAGAAAAAACGCTTCTTTTGTTTCGGCCGCAGGAAAAAAACTCCAACCGGTCCCAAATGAAAGGAAGACGAAGAATCTGATGCCGTCTCAAGAAAAACAGGAACAAATGTCAGAGAAAGAGAAAAAGAAGAAGAGAAAGGGGTTCTGGTGCTGCCTGGGTACAGAGTGAGCCTTCATCCCTCCTCATCCTCCTCCATCCATCATATGTTTAGTTGTAGTTAATAAAAAGGGGACCAAGAAAGTGTGGACCTCCATCACCTCTCTGTGCAGCTTGGAGTTTTCTCCGGGTACTCCGGTTTCCTCCCACGTAAAAAAAAAAAAAAATAAAAAAATACATAATTAAATTTAAAAAATACAAAAGGAACAAAAACAATAAATAATTAAATTTAAAAAAAAAATCAATAAACCAGCCACTAGGGAGCGCCGGTCGGGGCCTCTCTGGTGCCGGTCCCAAGCCCGGGTAAATGGCGAGGGTTGATTCAGGTGAACCATTTTGCCTAAACAAACATGAATTCATCCAGAATGCAGCCAGGGGGCTGAGAGGGTTCGGTTCGGTGGCCTCAGGATTCTGCCTCTGCTGTTTGCAGATGATGTGGTCCTGCTGGCGTCGTCGTGCCGTGATCTCCAGCTCTCACCGCAGCCGTTCACAGCCGAGTGTGAAGCAGCTGGGACGAGTGGACGAGTTTAAGTGTCTCAGGATTTTGTTCACAAGTCAGGAGAAGAATGGAGCGTGGTGAAGAGGAGCTGAGCTGCAAGGCAAAACTCTCTGTTTACCGGCTGGTCCACATTCCTACCCTCACCTGTGGTCGTGAACTCAGGGTGGTGACCCAAATCTTGGATACTTAGATACAGGCAGTCAAAATGAGTTTCCTACAGAGGCTAGCTGGGCTCATCCTTAGAGATAGGGTTTAATTAAAAGGGTTTTATTTAATTTCCCTTTGGGATTAATAAAGTATTTTTGAATTGAATTGAATTGAATTAAAGTTTGGAGTCGGTGCTTGTCCTATTTTGTTCCACATGGGCAGTTCCACTTTCACTTCAAGCTCAGGTCTTCTACCAGAGACCTGGGAGCCTGAGGGTTCTCTTCAGTATCTTAGCTGTTCCTAGGACTGTGCTCTTCTGCACAGAGATCTCTGAGGTTGTACCTGGGATCTGTTGGAGACACTCTTCCAGCAGCCCCAGCAGCAGCTACAGGGCCTCCAGCAGGAACAGGATGGCGGTGCAGGTACAGGGTCTCAATCCGAACAGGTGTTGGTGGAAGGTAGACTATCCGTCGACGCCCACCTGATGGGAAAATAAGATACTTTTAAGAACATTTCTCACATCAGACAGCTGCAGATAAACAGCTACAATCATTACTGAGGTAAAAAAACAATCATTTACAATCTGAAACTGTGAGGAGCAAAACCACAGATACTGTCTGACCGGAGCATCTTACCACTCTGATATTCAACATGACAATTATAGAAGAATTTTCATGCAGGATTTTGATGGCAATTTTAAACTTTGTTCACATTAAAATGATTAAAACAAATGTTTATACACATAAACAGATAACACACAACTTGTATCCAATTTGAACACAAAAATAGTTCACTAAACTTTTTTTTGTAGTCGTTTAATAAGTCAAAGTGAAATTTAATTAAAATGGCGGTTCAATCTGCAGACATGGAACACCCTCTGAAGTCACACAAATATTTTAAATCAGATTTATTTCATAATCATTGCTGCTGTAGGAGGCATGAATAGTACAAACTATTTTAAGTGTAAAGAACCATAGAAACGTTAGCTTGATTTATTGTGAGAAACTTGGGTGTTGACAATAATAAACAGCAGCAGTTTTTAAAATTACTCTTTTTTTAATCATAAAGCAAAAACACTTTAGGTTTTGTGAACAGAAACAGCTCGTATGAACTCCTGGTAGCTATGCCGTGTAAAATAACTACAGAGAAGTACAGAACTTTTTTTAAAATGTTGCTTTACAAAAGTTGTCCGAGCAGGTTCGTCGTCAGGCTGATCCTTCCGGTTGATGTTCTCCCGCCAGACTCGCCGCCGTTCAGCACTCAGCTCCTCCGTTTGACGTCCTTCATGTTTCCTGACTTTCAGAATGTGCTGAAAACTACTTTTTGCTGACCTGTGCGCGGTTAGAACATCCTTCAACCCGACATGAAAAGACCATTGCGACTATA
>NC_051439.1:7471976-7486130 GCF_001649575.2 Kryptolebias marmoratus
GTCACAAATAGCTCGGGAAAAAAAGTCTCCTCTACCGTGTCTGAAGCTCTTACCTATTGCTATGGCAACGAGGGGGGGTCCGGAAGTGACGTCACATGATAACAGCAGGAAGTAAGGTTGTTAGCTGTCCCCTTCAAAGCTAAAGTCACCACTTTTTCTGTACTGAGGTTTTCTGAACTGCTCATCTTCCCTTCATAACTCCTAACCTGCTGAAATAAGTCTGAATAATGAATCCTGTACGTTTTTTAAACAGACATTTGTTCCTTTGACCGTGCAGATCTAATTGTCTGAACACTGAGTTGCCATTCACATGATTGTTCTCCTGTTTATAGTTCCTCCCGTATGCTTTTTGGAATCAAACTACTTCTGCATAGTTGGAGATTTGAACCACTCACATATCAAAATGTTCAGCTCGATTGGGCGTCATGCGATACACTTTCTAGTTTATGTAACTTTTATTATTGTCAAACTATTTAACTTCTTTAAAATAAAATTTCCCTATAAAAATACATTAGGGTTTCTTTAAATCCTTCAAAAACCTGCTTCAGTGTACTTGTATTTTTTAATTTCCTGTACTCCTTTAGCTACATATTTCTTACTCTAGCCCCTAGCTAGCCATACGTTACATTCAGCTACAGTTCTGCTACTTTAAGCTCTTTGCTACAGATTTAAACTTTTAGTTTTTGTTCTGTCCCTTTTAGCCGGTTCCAGCTTTTACCTAGTTTAATATGTTTTGCTCATTTTAGCTACTGTTCGGCTTGTTTTAACCAACTCTGTTTCAGATTTTTCAATGCATTTTAGCTGTCCTTCAGCACTCAAGATTCATGCTGGGTTTTTTTTACAAAAAAAGCGATTTTTATTTCATGATTATTGCCAAAAGTTCATCTAAAAACTAAAAACTCAAGGTGAAAGGGGAGGTAGGGAATCTAAGTTTCATATTTGGTGGCTTAGTTTTGCTTTTAGCTTTAATTGGAATTTTCCCAGAGTCATGTTAAAGATCGATTAAAAAAAAAAATCAAATACTTGTTTTAATTTCATCTCCTAAAATTCACTGTGTGCTGCACATTGTACACAATTATGACAAACTTCACAGTTCATTTAGGCTTTGAGTTTAAATCCTTTATTATGTAAATGTGCATTCTATAAACACGCATTCACATTTTTACACAAAACGAAAAAAAAAAGTAGTCTGTTTTTATTAGTAACGAATTAATAAAGATTTACAGACAAACTCGTATTGGACTTAGCCCCCTAGAGGCTAGAAATGAAGTTTATAAAGACAGCTACAAAAAGCCCTGACTAAAATAAGACATTCTGTAAAAATAAATCCCAGAATCGCAAACAATGACAATTGGAAATTAAAAAAAACAAACAAAAAAAAAACCTCAATCACACTGAATGAAACACACAAAAGGGCCTCATCAGAAGCATAAACAACATTATAAAGGAAAGCTACTTGAATTATAGAAATGTATTTGTTATATTTTAGAGGATTCAATGGTATATTTATCAAATTTTGGGAAAGCACAAAGTAGAAGGAAATAAAAACAAAAAGAAAAAATGAATTTGTGAGCAGCACTGTGGTTGGTAACCACTAAAATAAAAGGAGCCATAAAGAGACAAATGTTTACTTTTTTATCACAGAGGTTTACCTCTGTGGATGTGAAATCAAAGCAAAGAAACAAACAAAAAAAAAAAACTACCTTAAACTTTTACACATTTCCATGACAAAGGCAGTTCACCCCATCATTAAGAACAAATCTGAATCCTGCTTCTGACCTCCGGCTGCAGCCGGCTCAGTGTTTACTGTCAGCTGAGGCGGAGCGAGAACGGGAGCGGGATCTGGATCTGGAACGGGAGCGGGATCGGGGTCTGGAACCAGACTCTTTGTTTTCAGCGGGAGCAGGAGAAGGGGAACGCGAGCGAGACTTTGAGCGGGATTTGGAGCGAGACTTGGAACGAGATTTGGAGCGGGATTTAGAACGAGACTTGGAACGAGACTTGGAACGAGACTTGGAACGCGACTTGGAGCGAGACTTGGAGCGAGACTTGGACCTGGACGGGGATCTGTCTGAGGGCTTGCCCCCTCCCGATGTCTTCTTCTTCTCTGGGGTGCGGCTCAGGGACCTGGAGCTGCTTCTGGAGCGACTGCGGCTCCTGGAGCGGCTCCTGGAACGGGAATAGCTGCGGGAGCGACTCCTGAAAGGGGAAAAAATGTCATTAAAAACAGCAAAACAACACAACCATACTGTAACAAATAAACACGGTTACATTAAAGCAGGATTCCAACACGTTTTCCGTTTCGACATTCCATACTTTCCCTGACTCCAATTTAAGATTTCTGTTGATTTTTTTAAAACTTATTTTTGAAAAGTACTAACATAATTATCTGCGTCTATATGTTAAAAGAATTATACCTCAACAAAAACTGATTTTTTTTCCCTATTGGTTTCACGATGCATCTTAGAAAGATAGAATTTCTATAACTGCAAGAAATGTAGGATCATTTCTTCCTAAAATATGGGTCAGTTTTGTTTAGTTTAATTTTTTTTTAAAATATTACCTGTAAAACTTACAGCCACCTGACCTCTTATTCTGTCCCATATTAAACTGGTCTGACTATGTCCTTCTGATCCGGGAGAGAGGAGTGTTTTTAACCTGTCATACCTCCAACATAAAGCACTGTAGAAATGTGAAACTTCACACGAGTGAGAACTAGTTTCTCCTTCCACTGAGGATTCAATTTTTTTTTTAAATGCCTTATAGTTTTTGCACGGAAACTATCTAAAGGGTACTTTTTTGGATATTTCCGTTTCTAATTCTGACAAACATACATGTTGCTGTTTTGCCCTTCCCTCTCTACTCCTTAAAAGGGCAGAACAATCTGGCTTTCTGATTGGCTAAGACTGTTTCCATGGCAACTAGGCTGCTGGTAAAAATAGCAAAGGCAGGCTAAACCTCTGCAAATCAACTTTACAACTAAATAACTCTGCACTGGTTATTATGAGGAATTTAACTTTTCCCTCATATTAGAGCCCAGAGAGACCATATCTTGAATTAAGTCAACTCCGATTGTCTGTCTGTTAGCAAAATGTCTCAAATCTCAAGTAATGGATTTCAATAAAACTCTCAGAAATTAATTATCGGACGTACATCTACAACTGATTAACATTTGGAGTCATTCTGATCATAATGGCTGCCACAGCTACCATGGCAAACACAAATTGGCTATAAATCATTCATTTTTAGAGACAATGAGCTAAGTTTTGGTGTGGTAATATCAGTCAGTGATCTTTAAGACGCACTGTGACTGCTAACATCTAGAACCTATTAATTTCTTGAGTTAACTCGATTCAATATGGTGATGAATTTATGCACCAAGTGGCAGCCCCCATTAACATTTCTCCAGGAAGGTTTTTAGTTTAAAGTATTCTACATTTAAACATATAAGTATGCGTTATAAAAAAGTACACTCCTAGGACTCACTTCCACCTGTTATGGTAAACAATGTATCACATGTTCAATTTCTACAACAAAAAAACTATTTTAAATGGCTTTTACTTCAAATAATTATCTGTAAGGAGCAGACTTTAAACCCACCAAACAGAAAACTTTGACTAAAACTCAACTCACCTCTTGCTGTCCTCGTAGAGCTTCAGTCTACGTCCGTTCAGTTCGGTTCCATTAAGCTTGGAGATGGCGTTCTTCAGGTCATGGCGCGAAGCAAACTCAACCACCCTGCATTTGTGCACAAACGCTCATTAGCACTTCCCACTGAAGAAAAAGAGAAATTGAAGGAAATGGGGTAATAAAAGACAAACTCACCCTTCATTTTGAGTGGGTCTGTGTGCGTCCACAAAGGTAACTTCACCTGCTTTTCTCATCAGGTCTTTCAGGTCCTATTTTAAAGCACATCACAAACTTAGGGAACAGATTGAAACACTAAGAGTCGCTGAGAGCTTTCTTTTTTTTTAACCTAGGGGGAAAAAGAAAAGAGCAGGCAGGGAAAAAAAAACACCACAAAAAGAAATATGGCTTAAATAATCCTGACCTGTTTTCACTTTTTGATACGACCCCACTTTCAGTAAAGGCCATGTAAACAAAAGAGCCACACCAAATGCTTTTGAGTGGACAAGTTTTGCCTTTTATTCTGTTTATTTTGTCATTAAATTTCTTTTTAAAAAGGTACTCACTGCAAAGTATGAAATCAAACATAAAAAAGTTATCATGAACTAAATCAAACGGTGCAGTTTGACAGAGTTTACTCCAGTAGTTTTCAAATATATTCATATATAATTCTGACAATTAAAACTTCATAAAAATGGTCTAAATCTGCTATAAACTACAGTAGTTTGAGTCACATGACTGACCTACATTAGCCTAGCTGTAGTCTGTTTTTATCTGTTCAAATCAAGGTTATGAATGAAAGAAATATCAGGGAAGAAGGTCGAAGGTTGAGTGCCATAAAAACAGAGCTCTGTGTTCAAACACCCCCATTATTGAAAAACCTTAACCTTACTGATCCTTCAGAACGGCATAGTTTACTCATCAAAACACATCAAAATTGTAGGACTTCTCCACTGAAACGTCTCTCCTACAATGTCACTACTATTCACCTATTTTCAATAACTTTGGCTATTTTAATTAGTAAGCACTGTTAGCATCTGATCATAATTTTTTACTTTAAGGTTACATTAACCAGCAGTTTGGAAAAAAAATTGTGCAGATTTTATTTCTTTATTAGTTTATTTTTTCAGACCGGTCTTCATGACTTTGCAGTAAGTACCTTTAAAAACAAACCAAATTAAAACTCCCCGATGAAACACTTGACAGGTAATAGTTGTTTCATTTTTAAGTGAACATNGGGGGGGGGGTGAATTTAGAAACTTTGAAAACTTGTAGTCTGTAGGATTAGGCAGTATTTACTTAGATTTAGAGTACCAAAGTAATAATGAAAAAGGGACAAAAACTTGATTTAGTTTTATTTTGTTAACGTCATTTTAATTTGGCTCAACAAGAAGATGTTTACATGATTCCCTTTTTGAGATTGTAACTCTCCACCCCTTTATCACCCGACCCTAAAAAAAAAGAAGACCCAATCACATGAGTTTTATGCTACTTACCGTTCAAAACCCAGGAAGACATTAGCATAGAGCCACTTGTCCAAATACCAAATGGGAACCAATGCAGTGTAAAGCCCTTGAGCAACGCTCTCGAGAAACGCTCTCAGCCTTGACTCAGCATCCGGCCTCCACAAGTAAGGAACCACCAGAGAGAAAGTAGGGGTGCGGTGTGTGCCCGACTCAACAACCCCCCAGCTCCAGCGGCCACAGAAAAAGACACAAATGGGAGACTGTAGGGGACCGTGGATTTGAGGGGGGTTACAGCTGCCGGGGATGCCAGCCCACAGAACCTCCAGACTGTGGCTACGGCCCTCCTAAGGCTACCGTATCCTGCGCTAGACCACTTTCACCCGCTACGAGGCCCAGCCAAGACTTTAGACCAGCAGCAACTGCGTGTAAGGAGAGGCACCAAATGGACACTATTCAGAAAAACAACCAGCAGAGGGTGCTACACATTTCTAACACCCTGGTGGAGGGTGTTTATTGAACTCTGATACAGATGAAACCATATCAGAGGAGCTGTTTAATTAAAGAAAGAAAAAAAAATATTTAGATAAATTGCTTCTTTGGGGAAAAAAAGGTGGTCAAGTAAAAAATAAAAAAAAAAAACAAAAGAAAAGAAAAACATATGGGGATTTCTACTTTAACTGGCCAATTACAAATAATGACTACATGTTTTTTTTAAATACTTAAAATAATAAAATAAAACTGCTTCAGTAAGGACATGTCTTGAGAAGACAATCTTTAAAAGACACATAATTTTGCAATCTCTTACCTGCCAGCTGATCCGCGATGAGAGGTTCTCCACAATAAGTCTGTGGTCGGTTCGCACAGGAGGGCCATACCTGTGCAGGAACACAGAAATTAATTTCAACACAGGTATCACGCGAACATGATCCCAAGTCGAACTGCAGCACCTCCTATTTTATTCTTTTGTTTTCAACTTCTTTCAGACGATTTGACTGGAAAGACGGTAACTCACTGAGCTGTGACTGGCTGGCAAACAGCATTTGTGACGTAGCAACCAAAATGTCTCAAAACATTTGCAGGAGTTCTCAATTTCCTTGCAGGAGTCTCAGAGACTAGCAGCCCTGCCGCTTGAATTTTGTATGTTTAAAAGAAAATATATGGAACAAAATTTCTCTCAAAATAGATTCGGAGTGGTCTCAAACCTGTCCCAAGAGTGCTAGCGCTGCATTTTGACACATGCACAGGAGCTTTTCTCTGGCAGAGCATGCCGTTCAGGTCTAAAACCCATATTATATATATATATATATATATATATATATAAAAAACCCGAAGGCGGCTGCCAAGGTAGGAACAATCCGAGCACCATAATAACGTGCATGACCAAAAATACGATTTGGCAAGAGGTGTGTACAAAAATAAGCAGTGATTTCTGAAAATTGGCCAAGCAAAATGTGGCTCAATGGTCACTTGGCTGCAAACTGTCCGTATTCGGTGAAAAAGAACTGAAATCTGTCTTGGGTGGGGAGAGGGATCTCATATGACCTATCTTTCTAATTAGCGAGGGGTCGTTGTATGCATGTTAAAAAACTAAATATTGTTTTGAAGCCCAGCTTGCTCGTCATTTTGTCTGATTAAATGCAAGTGTAAAACAAAGACACTCGTGAATGTTTTCACACAATTATAAAAAGTAAGATTGGATAACTGACACACTGCTTTTCCTCGATGGGGAAAAAAAAGCTAAAGATGAAAAGCAAAAAAAAGCTGATTCACGTCTCACACACCTGGCATTGTTGCGCCTGTAGCCGCCTCCAAAACGTCCCATTCCAGGGCCGGGGCCTCCACCACCACCACCACCCCCTCCTCCTCCTCCCCTTCCTCTTCTGGAGCGAGCATGCTCAATGGTGACCCTGGGAAAAAAAAAAAAAAAAAAAAAAAACACGCTTTAATTTTTTTTGGTTAAAAAATATGAAACTCGTGTACAAGTAAAACAAACATCTGGTTTCATATTATGTATTCACTTTTAAAATACAAAGATGTTTACCTTTCACTGCACAATTCCTTCCCATTCAGCTCATACACGGCATCATCTGCATCTCTGTGGTCATCAAACTCCTGACAGGCAAAGGGAGATAAAATATTACAGAATCATAAAAAAGCCGGACTAAAAACTAAACTCAGAATTTAGATATAAAGGCTTTTTATACGCACCACAAATCCAAATCCATTCTTCAAGTTGATCTCTCGAATCCGTCCGTATCCCTTGAAAAACTTTTCCACGTCTCTTTCTCTGGCCTGCGGGTTCAGGCGGCCAATAAAAACACGGCTGCCGCTCATTTTGTTGTTCGCTGCAACAAAAGAACATGCACGTTGACAAACACTTCACCGGAGAACAAGGTCCAAACAAGCCACTTGTGCTCATTGTAGAAGTTAAACCACATCTGTTATAAAATATTACCCCACAGAGGAAATATGTAAAGCAGTAGGTTTTCTGAGTTTACAGACGAGGCCACTTTTAGGTAATTAAAATCTCAACATGATGACAATTTTTGCACCACTGCGGCATGTTAGTTTTTCATCAGAAAAGCCTCCCACATGGGCGCTATCACAAGACGTTTCCGCAAAATGGCCGTAAAGACTAGTCTGTCTTTAAGCTGCGGTGTACCGCACAGAGGTGAGCTTTCAGAAATGAAGCCAGCGACGTGGAACCAGAGCGATGCAGATCGCAGAGAATTAAATGTGTCGAACATTTTACAGATTATATATATAACATATATAAGGTCCGTTTTCTTAAAGATCAAAAAACGCACTGTTTATTAGCCAAAAAAACCTAAGGAATCAAAGTTTAAGTCAATCAAAAAATTATAATTGTTTTTTTAACTGTATATATATTAGGATTAATATTTGTGCTACCACTCACCCTAAGTTTATAATCCTATTTCTTAGAAAAATTAACTAGACACTGGTAGCAGAGCCCTGGTTAATCTACGCAGACGTGTAAATAATTATTTAAAGTGGAGTTATGTACTGGTCTGCTTACAGTGATTACACCAGTGGTCATTTTATCACCAGCGGTGGCGCGTCGGGTCGTCATTTTGCCTCCATTAATGCTTAAACGGACTTCTTAGGAGACTCATTACAGAACACTGGTCTCCTGTTTCCACATTATGTTTAATTAAGTAAAATAAGTGTTATTTTGAGAGCCTACGGACTGATGACCCAGCACGCAGCACGCAGAGAGAGATGACACACAAAGGACTTCTCAAGATGGCTGCCAAAAATCTCGCCGAGCCGTCGTCAGTGGGCATTCCAGTGTTTCTCTAGTTCAGTGAGCATGCAGTCCTGTAGTGAAGCTAACAAGTTTCAGAACTCCGCAATCCAATTTTACAGCCATTTTTGACTATAAAAGAGAGACCTAAATAGATACGTAGAGATATATAAACACGCGGCAGGTGACGGCAAATTCTAGTTGCTAAATCTAGGCTATAAAAGATCGCGATTACGTCGAGAAGTGTCTATCCTGCAGTTCGCCTCGGTGTAGCTTTCGGTTAGCAGAGGCTAATTTAGCAACGGAAACATACGTCGATGTTATGCAACGGTCAAATCTTCAAAATACGAAAAAGTTGTTTAAATACACGTCTTATCACTTTATATGCGTGCTCACCGATATGTTCTTTATTACTGGACCTGCTTCGGGCCTGTGGTTTACGCCGCTGCTCTGCTCTCGAAAGTAGGTGAACCTCTGCGCGACTGGATTAAAATGGCGACTGAGTCCAAATAGCAGGAAACAGAAAGGCTGCTCTCGGGTTGCCAGGTTACGGTAATGCGGAAAGTCTTTCAAGTTGACAGCGTCACACTTGTGTCACTCAATAAAGTCATAATGACCGATTTATTCTTCTTTACTTTGTTAATAGGAGCTATGGAATTTCCTAAATGTGTCAAACATATTTAAAGTGAGTGTGCTTTGTTGGAATTATTAAAGGGGGATGTAACTTCTACCTGGCAACTCATCTTAGTGCGTTACAAACGTGGTGCATTTGACGTTACGCCAAAGGGATGTATTAATATAGTAATTATCTATGTTTTACACTGATTTATGACAAACATTTGGTACTTTTCCACCTCTGTTCGTTCATATACAATGTTGGAAAAACTTTGTGACACTTCCATGTTTGCTTTACTGCTTATTTAGGAAAATATAGTTCACTAAGAAAGAGAAAGTATCATTGTTAAATGATTTGTTAAAATGAAATGACTCTTGAAACACAGCATAAACTATTAAAGGCCTAGCATTCCCTGAAGGACTACATATTAAATGCCACCTTTTATGTCAGAATTTTATACTAAAATCATCATGTGGTGAGAAAAAAAAACACTTCTAGCCAATTTGGTCAAACCTTGAAAATGCACACTCTCATGCGATATTCAATATCTCTTGTTATCTTGCCTTATCTGCTAGTGCTTGGTGTATGCTTTGTGAATGAGTCTCGGCTACTACCACACCAAAGGTTAGTTCAATATCTGTAAAATTCACAGAAATTTAGCCATTCTCGTGTCGGCTAAGATTGATTAGCTACGACTGCCATTTTGTCCCATATTAAACTGCCCACTTTTGTGTACAGCAAATAGCTACTTTGTGAGAATTTCATTGAAATCTGTCCATTGGTTGATATATTTTGCTAACAAACAAACCAGGTTAACTCTAAAAATTAATGCTAAGGTTTTAAACAATGATGCTGCACAGTGTTTTACACCTGAACTGGGTTGTCAGTTGTAGATGTGCATCCAATAATTACTTTCTGTGAGTTTCATTAAAGTCCATCTGCTGGTTCAGGAGCTATATGACTAAGATAGTGACAGTGTTGATTCTAATAGTTAATGGCAACGTTTTGAACACAATTTCTCTGGTTTTCACAGTATTTCTTTGTGATACTCCTTCTCTTCTGGCCCCATTTTGCATCCTGTACTGGTGACAGTGACTAAGTAAACAGTGAGAAACTCTGAAGAAGCAGGCTATGACATATGATAAGACTGGGCCAGAACATTAAGGGCAGACAATATAAAGATATATTAAAAAAACAAGTTACACTGGCCCCTGGTATGCCCAATTACTAGTCCAGACACTTAAAGTATAAATTGGGGATCACTCTCAGCTACTACCACACCGAATTCTAGCTCAGTATCTGTAAAACTGACTGTTATAGACATTTTTTTGTTTTCTAGGCTCTCTGTGTTGCGGCAGACATTTTAAATCGACTCCAAAAGTTAGTCAGTTGTAGACGTCCATCCAATGATTACTGAAGTCTCATTAAAACCTGTTCAGTGATTCATGAGATATTTTGATAACCAAACATTGAAAACACACAGACAAAAACATTATTACTCTGCTTTAGGCAGCAGGACAGAAAAAGAACATACTGGTCAAGTTATTTGTACAATGTCCGTCCGGATTTACCAAAGTAAATATGGATGTATGCATTTATATATCAAGAAAACAGCATGTATGATTTTTACGAAGAGGTCTGTGGATTCTGTAAAACTTGATGTCTCTGTTACCGGAGAAAAGTTGACATTTGCATCTGAATACTAATACCTTGGATTAGGAATTGATTCAAGTTGTACAAATTAAATCGGTAGTGAACAGCAAACTTTCACTTATCAAATTTCCGTCATATCAGAAACTCACTGTCAACAAAAGCAGCAACCGTGTATTTTAATGCCATTATCATGTCACATCTCTCTGTACAAGTTTAAGACCGGTGCACGTAAACTACTACATCAGGCTGTGAAAGCACTGAACAGAAAGTCAATGCTTATCATCATTGTTATAGCATGGCAAATCAAAAACTGTAGAGCTGGGATAATTTTGTTAAATTCAAAGACGCTTGTCTTACTTATAAGATCCTGTATGGCTTGAGGGATGGTCAAATGTGTGATCATTTGCTGTGAAATTGTATTTTATTATTATTATTATTATTATTATTATTATTATTATTATTATTACATGCTAAATGTATTTTGATTATTAGCTAAGCTGGCATATTACAGCAATGTTTATTAATGTACACTGTCTCTGTATATTTTAAACAAACTAACAAACAAACAAACCGATTCAGGTAAAACCGGATGTTACACGTTTCCTGCCAAAATAAAACTTGACCGGTTTTAGTCAACAAGAGAAAATAACAAGAGAAAATATCACATGGTAGCTTTTGTATGTATGCACTACACTTATTACAAAATTATAATAATAATAATTAATATTATTTTGTCCAACACATATTTAAATTAAAAGTATAAGTAAAAATAATAAAAAAGCTTATAAGAGGTCAAATTATAATGAATTTTATTAATCTGTAAGAGAAATGGAAAGTCCCGGAGGAGAAACGCGTATTTGCCTGACCGGAAGTAGGAGCGGGTTTTGGACTCCCCTCCGGGTCTCATCAGCTGTTGGAGGCAGAAATGATGTCATCAAGCGGGCAGGCAGAGCTGGATCACAGCGGCTCCACACGGACTCGTCTCTGCCGGTGAACCAGACTTCCTGAAAGCCCGCCTGAGAGCCTCCATGACGCGGGCCTGAGGACGCGGAAAGATCGGCGGCGGAGAACTCGTGCCCCGGGGGTGGGTGAGGAGGAGGAGGAGGAGGAGGCGCGGGGGTGGTGGTGGTGGAGGTCTGAGCTCATCCCGGAGCGGAGCAGAGAGGGGCGGACACTGGATGCGGGCCAGCAGCGGCGGCACCGGACCGGCCGGGGATGCTGCTGGTGAGCTCGGCTCCCCGATCAGCTGCAGTGAACCCTCCGCGGCCCGAAGGTCCTCCCCGACACCTGCGCCCGCGGCATCCGCCTGAAGATGAGCCGCGCTCCGCCTCCATCGTCGCCGTCGGTCCGCTGCAGCGTTCGCCTCGTCGCCCGCGGTGACAGCAGGGCGCTCGCTTCAGACTCCAGCTCATCCAGGGCCCGAAATCCCGCGGAAGTATCCCATCATCGCGTGTAATCCGACGCGCTGAGCCCTTCGCTTTAACATCCTTCTGATTAAAAAAAAAAAATATATATATATATATATCCATATATTTTCGGATGTCGGAGATGGGCCATTTGTCCACGCTCTCCTGACCCTCTCATCACAGGGGCCCTTGAAGTTTCCTCTGGGTCTGGCCCTCTGTTGGCACACAGCACTGTCCGTGTTAGTGGCTGTTTCTCTGCAGGGAGCTGAGCTGCCGGCAACTTTTTTTTTTTTTTCAGCGTGGAGTTCAGGATCATTTTTGCCTTTCCAGCTCATGTTTAAACCACCATGGCCAATGAACCTGTGATCCTTAACGTGTATGATATGGTAAGAGCTCCACTCAACTTAACTGCACCCCTCGAGGCTTAATGCATGGGCGTGTGTGGGTGTAGCAAACATTTGTTCACATGGTTTCAATATTCACTTGTTAGAATTGTCCATGCCGAGATCTCTGCTGTGGCTCTTTTCACTCTGGCGCATTAAAACAGAACGTTTTCGAGGAGTCTGGCTTATCAGGAAAAATAGAAATAATCGTATTTGTACTCCGACCCCAAAAACAAGAGCCTCCACCAACCCTCTGACCTCCGGTTCCATCACTACACATGACATGTTACATGTACACCAATGGTCATCAGCAGACTAGAGCAGGGGCAACAGGAAAAGAGTTTGTGAACCACGAGATGAATTTTAAATGAAACTATCAGAAAGTAATCATTGGATGCACATCTACATAATGTAACCTTTGGAGTCAACCTGATGTAAGATGTTCTGCACAGCTAATCAACCTCAGCCAACGCCAAAAAAAATGGCTGCAGCTCAGTCATTTTTTGCAGATATTGAGCTAATATTTGGTGTGCTAGTAGCTGACTCAGCTACTAGCTAAGCTAAGCTGAGAGTCATCCCCATTGACTGTGTATGTATATATACACATTTATAGACCTCTGAGCAGAAGTTGAAGCCAGAACAGGACCACCTTCCCTGACAGCAAATTCTTAAGCCCGGCCTCTCCATGTAAACAAGTGGAACATTGCCCTCGGAGGAATAAAAGAGAAAAGAACATCTCACATATTTTCTTTCAAGTCTTGATGGTTCATGTAGTTCCTACCTTGCTGCTGCATGTTCAGTCTTTTCATTTTTCTAACAGGTTTAGTTGTAAAATGCCTAAAAGAAAGTTTGTGTGACACCATGACTATATGCAGGGGTCCTAATGCTCAGACTCTGGTTCCAAAAATACAAGACTGCAGTTCCCATAAACCAGGTCCTGCTAGCTTCAATTCCCAAGGCAGGGTTAATTGGTCTATTACAATAAACAGTCTATGGTCAAACTCCAAGCACTAACAGATCTTGTGAGATATTTGTTTAAAGTTTTTGCATGAAAGGCAAAGGGTGGTGTGCATTGCAATGCTAGTTTCAAGGATCCTACATCAGAAGTTGATTCTTTAACTCCCACTCCCTCGTTGCAGTTTTCTTTAGCCTTTATATGACAACATCAAAAAGTTCTGGTTCTGTTGTGGCTTTTGGGTTTGGTTCACCACCTCGATTGGAAATATTATGCTGTTACTTTTGTCAGCAGTAAGTCTCTCAACGTAGACAAAATTACAAAGAGAACTCCTCGAAAAAAATCAATGGGAATTTGGCAAAACATAATGAGAAAACCCAGCCCTCTTTAGAGCTCCATACTTCAGGCATATTTTACCGTAGAAACATCTTTCAAAGTTTAAATGGCTCACAGATAGTTGGACTTTACATGTCTGAACTGGCATTTTGATATGTTTAACAGATTATACACAACTACAGTTTAAGGTTTTGATTTTTACAGAGTTTTCTACAGAATGGTCAACTAAAAGTTGATGATGTCACCTTTGAATTGTTTAAAATTTTCTAGACCTTTGCAAACAAACTCTTCTTCCTCACACATTGTCATGACTCGGGAGGTACTGTCCAGAAGAGCGAAACCAAGACCAAACACGGAGACGGAAGTAAAGGTAAGTGAATTTATTTACAGGGTGAGACTATATACAGTGGGCGGTGTCCGGAGTGGTCTGCAAGAGAAGGAGAGCTA
>NC_051439.1:7499791-7502580 GCF_001649575.2 Kryptolebias marmoratus
ATCTAACCCAGTAGGTTCGATGCTCCAGCGAAGGTCTGATCACCGCCTGCTGCTTAAATCCTGGCTGGTCTCATCAGTGGTATGAGGAACACCTGTGGAACAATAATTAGTGGCGCTGCCCAGAGGGCGGAACCAAAACCCAGATCCTCACACACATATTTCACATATTTCACACATATACAAATTATACATCAAAATGTAGGTATTTATGTCTTCTTTCTCCCCGTGTGTCTCTCACTGCTATAGGACTAACTGTTTTCTTTAAAATTCTCTGGAAATGTTCATATTTATTATCAAGTTGCAGGGCACTGGAGAGGTGGGGCACACTCTGGACTGTTCATATCAACACTAATATAAAGGAAATGAACTAGGGTTGCAAAATTTCGTGAATTTTCTAAAATGGAAACTTTCCATGGGAATCAATGGGAGTTAGCAGGAGTTTGTGAGAATAAACCTGGAATTTAAAATAATAATAAAGGTTGTCCCTTAACAAGGATTTTAAATGTAGTTGGGGAATAATATTTTAGCATCATATTGAGTAAACTGACCAGATTTCATTGCTGCACCATAAAATGAGAGGTACCATATCCTTAAAAACCTCTAAACTGCATCACCTGGACATGTAGGGACAGATGTAAATAGTAACATAAGAAGGATTGTTCAGAGTTGTAAATAGTTTTGTTGTGAAATGCAAATCACTGGAATTTTTTGTTGTTGTTTTTTACATAGATAATAGAAAAAAGTCAAAATAATAATCAAATTACATGTTAATAGTTTTGTTCAGAGATGTACAAATGAAGTTTGGCATTTATTTGTATGGAAATCTAGACATTTCAGTGATTTTTTTTTGGTGATATTTGCTGATTTTTGTTTTGTTTTATGTGAATACATGACAAAAAAACAAAAAGAATATATTTGTTCAAAGTTGTGCAGATGAAATTAGAAAAGGATTACAGCAACAATAAAAAAGAACTATAAAAATGTTCAAAATCCAGTGTTCTCTAAAAGTTGTGACAAGGTGATGTCATTAGGGACATTTTCACAAACAAATTAGGTCATTACGTTTGTTCCTTCCATAAACTTTGTTTAAATTATTAAATTACCTTGAATTTACCATTATTCCCATGGAAAGTTTGCAGTTTGGAATATTCCCCAAATTTCCTAGCTCAGCTTACCATGGAAATTTACCTAAAACTTTCCACCCCTTTGCAACAAGCATCTACTAGAGATGGACCGATTAATCGGTCGATCAGTTTTAATTGGACAACATTGGCCATGTCTGTGAACACTTAGTCGATTATCAAGTAGAATGATGAAGATGCAGTAGCAGCTGGTAAAAGCAGCTTCCTGTAGGCCATAATTTAGTTTTTTTTTAAGCAGGATGCTCTTTTGCATGTTATTTTTAAGTGAACAAGTTCCTCTAAGGGTTGTTGAATATGTGCTTTATTAAATTAAGCATATGTTTTAGCTTGTTAAATGAAAAATACATATTGGGCAAAAATTGAAAAAAAAAAATCAGAGTGTTGGATATTGGCCATCGGCTGCCTTGATTTCTATAGATCGCTATCAGCTGTAGAAAAACTCATATCGGTCGACCTCGAGCATTTAACACACACATTCAGTTTCGAATCCCGAGCAGATAACAGACATGTTTTAGAGCGTAGGAGGAGATGAGCAAACCCACACACTTGGAAGAACATGGGAAATTCAGACAAAAAGGCCTTCAGCGGACACTCAAGCAGGGAACCTTCCTAATGTGAGGAGCTGTGATTGTGCTTTTGGGAGCATGTTGTTCACACATGAAACCCAGTTCCGGTCCTGGACTGGCAGGTCTCTCCAGATGCAGTCAAGCCTTCTGACAGATGAGGGCTTCGGTTTGGCAGCAGAAGTGACAGCTGCTCAAACGTGGGCTTCAACTCCAGCCTTCCCCTGCCGTGGTGGGACTTCACGGGTCCCGAACACTGAGGAAAGTCATCATGGGGGTGGTGACAGTCAGATCCAGCCTTAAATCCTTCAAAGAGAAGTAGACACAAGAATAGAAGATGGCAGCGGGATGGGAGTGAGTCATACCAAGATGGAGGATGATGAATTGATTATTGACAGCATGACTAGTGCAAAAACAAGAGTGACAAGAAGTGGAAAACCTCTACCAGGCAATTTGTTTTATTTCAGATTTCAGAGTCTAATTACACTCACGTAGATTTTTTTGTCCCTGTTGATTATTTCTGTGGAGGATGCTGGATGTTTCCTTGTTTTTATCGATTTGGGGGTGAAACCGCAAAAGGCTGGAGAGCCAGTAGAGCAGAGGTCACTGGAGAAACATGAGGAGATCCGGTTCAGACAGAGTAATGTGGTGGAAATGCCGCTGTTGTACGGTACTGAGCCTGGAAATATGTTTCATTATTAATGTGGGACAGCTGGGGCAGTGTGGATAGCTCTTAGCATGTTTTCTCAGCGGTGCCTATAAGAACCGGGACGTGTCAGTTGGTGTTGGGTGGGGCAGCTGTAGTTTTTCCACAAATTATCTGCTAACTGTCTGAAATGAGGCAGCAGGAAGGTGGCTCGTAATAATGTTAACCCTGGCTGATGGATGCATTGTCCTCCTCTGGGCCAGAGGTTGTGATTGATTGTAAGTCAGCCTCGTGAAGAGTATACAGGTGCTGGTCATAAAATTAGAATATCATGAAAAAGTAGATTGATTTCAGTAATTCCATTTAAAAAGTGAAACTTGTATATTATATTCATACATTACATACAAACTCATATATTTCAAATGTTTATTTCGTTTA
>NC_051439.1:7504331-7520929 GCF_001649575.2 Kryptolebias marmoratus
AAATATATGAGTTTGTATGTAATGTATGAATATAATATACAAGTTTCACTTTTTAAATGGAATTACTGAAATCAATCTACTTTTTCATGATATTCTAATTTTATGACCAGCACCTGTATTAGTGGCATTTTCTGGCCAGTGCACTCCAGGATGGCCCTAAAGAGATATAAGACAACAAATAAATCCATGCTTCTTCTAAAATGTAAGTTAAAACCAGTTTTACCCTTGCTAAACCTCATAGAATCTAATCATTTATATAGCCTTCCTTATAATGAGGCTTTTCCGTTATTTGGAAAAGCCTCATTCTTTTCCCTTGACAATTTCACCTTTGAATAGACAAACACTATCATTGCACATCAAACTAAACTCATCGACCTATTAATCTCAAGGGTTGGATGGGATTCCCTTTGCTCATAAACTGATCCACCCAAAGGCTGCAATACAGAGAAAGGCCAACCAGAATTGATGGCTCCTATGGCCAGGGTCCATAGGAGGACCCTGTGACACACCTACCTCTGAGGACAATTGCCCACACCTTTCGTTTATTCCATCTAATCACACACCTGCTACTTAAGGCTGAGCTGAAGCACTTTTTAACCTTTGTTGGACTATTGGATGTCACTCATTCTGGCATGACTAGTACATTCATTTATCTTGGAAAATTCATATTTTGGAAAATACTCCCCTAAAGAAGTCATCATTAACCCATTTTAGCTTCCTCGGCAGTCTGTCCCATTCAGGAGACTTGAAACTACTTTTGTACCTCCTCATAATAAAACTTTTAACCCCCCCATTGCTGTATTGTTTCAGAATCTTGTTATTGTGATTTGACATCCAATAATTGTGACACTCACACACTGACTGGCAGATCGGTAGCAACCTGGGGTTCAGGGTCTTGCCCAGAGACACATCAACATGTGATGGGGCAAGCCGAGTGTGAACCGCCAACATTCTGAGTGGCAGACAGATGCTCCTCTTCCTGAGTGACAGCTGCCAAATTAAAACAAATTGGGTTGGGTACGCTGACGTCTCAGCTCCGTACAGGTCCAGCTTCCTTTCACAGCCAGTTTTCTTTAACTTGAACTGGGTTGGCGAACTCACAATAAGAAGTTACCATCTCATTTAGCATCTGATGTCAAACTGTTTTTCTGCATTACTTAAGAAGAAAGGATGAGAGCCTGTCTGGAGCTGCTGCGCTGCTATTTTTTTCCCCCCCTGACTTTGTTTTTCTCTCCCCGTTTCCCCGCAGTACTGGATAAACGAATACACCTCCAATCTGGGCATTGGAGTCTTCCACTCAGGCATCGAGATTTATGGCCGAGGTAAGACGGGAGCTTCTTTTTAGTCTACCGTTACGTATTGTGAGTGCAGAATTGCCCCCGGGCCAAGCGCAATGCTGTGCTTGACTACAGATGCAGAAATATGCGCAAGGCTGCTTTCACAAACCCAGATTAAGTCTTAAAAATGGAATATGGAATTTTATCCCTCACAACATGACCCCGTTTCTCTCGGCTGAGTCACCACTGACGCTCACTCTGTGTTTATATATATGTGTATAAAAACAGAGAAGCAGAAACATGGTGAATCACTGGGAGTCCATTTTACCCTCCGAATAGGAAATATCGTTTTTGTGTACGCAGATATATATGAAGATAGTAAAAATGTGATCTTTAGAAGAACAGAAACGTGCTTCATATTTCAGTTCGGTTCCATTGACAACAAACAGGTCCAGGTGTAGTTTCTATGGGAAGGAAAACAAAGAAAAACACATGTTAATGATAGAAATAATTCCAAATACAAACATGGAGAGTAGAGAGAGTAAAGACTTGATGTTTATTGTTGCTTTCCTTTATTTTGCTGTAATAGCAGGATAGAGAAGTCTGTATTAAAGCCAGTCCAAATGATTTAATTACAGTGTGTTCATGAATAATTGCTTGCTTCTGTGTAATTACAGTCTTAAAGTGCTTTTATTCCAAGGTCTAACTGATGTTTTGCATCTTGGTCCTCCACCACTCAGAATTTGCATATGGCGGTCATCCTTACCCTTTCAGTGGCATCTTCGAAATCAACCCCGGAAATGCTGCTGAACTGGGAGAAACTTTCAAATTTAAGTGAGCGAGCCTCCTTTTTAATCATACAAAGTGCTGTGGTGTCACTGATGTTGATGATGGGGAGAAATATGCACTGATGTTAGTTTTATCTGAACAGGGAGGCCATTGTTTTGGGCACCACGGACTTCACGGAGGAGGACATCGATAAAATTATGGAGGAGCTCGGTAAAGAGTTCAAAGGGAACGCTTACCATCTAATGCACAAAAACTGCAACCACTTCTCTTCCTCGCTGTCTGAGGTCAGTACTGGGGTGATAATCTATTTACAGTTTTTTTAACTGCAATTAAGGAAGGAGTGAGTGAAATTTCAATTCCTTTAGAGGGATATCCTGGCCTTTTTGAAAAATTGACATCTTACCTGCTGCAAATACTGTAGATTTGACTGATCTCAGTTTGGAGAAGTAGTTGAAGTTCAACAAAACTGATGAGCTAACAGGAAAAGTAGATCACTGTAATCTTAAAACAACTTCAGCCTTAAAAGTTTCATGGCACTTTATGCAAATCCTGTTTCATAAACCTTTACACCGCTGTTAGTTTCATAAAACATGTTTCTTTTTTTACATACCATTTTGTGGTTATTTGCAAGCACAAATAGTGCCAGCAGCAGCTAGCTGTAGCACTTCTGGCGCAACCTATCAACCATTTCCAACAAGAATTTTATGTTTCTGCTGAAATAATTGTGTAATGCAAAACTGACAGTAATGTAAATAATAATTTAAATAAGAATATTTGCGTGAACTGCTTGGCAAAGTTGTTTTAAAATGGCAGTAGGTCCTTTCAGACCATGCTGACACACTAGTAACTGCTGGTTAACATTCTGTAAAAATATTAAGAAATTTTGAAGATTGGAGCTGTTTTAAGCTTGGCCCCACTGTAACTAGCTGTTAGCTTATTAATCCTGTCAGAATTACACTTTTTCTCCAAACTGAGGTTGTTCAAAGAGTCATCTACAACAGGTAAGATATTAACTGTTCATTGCTCTTCCACAGATTCCATTTCGAAACATCCCTCTAAGTGTATCTAGCATTACAGTTGTCTCTTGTTTAACCCGTTTTTTAGTTGCTGTGTGGACGAGAAATCCCTCGCTGGGTCAACAGGCTGGCGTATTTCAGCTCCTGCATCCCCTTCCTGCAGAGCTGCCTCCCCAAGGAGTGGCTAACCCCGGCAGCTCTGCAGAGCCACATCAGCCTCGGCCTCCACCGGGAGGAGCAGAACGAGTCGAGTGACGAGGACCCTTTGTCGCCGCCCGGCGCAGCCCCCACCGGCTCGGGCTCCTCCCACAGCTGTCGCCACACCAGGGTGTGACTTCGCGCCTCGCTTCGCCTCACCTCGCCAACCTCTGGACTTCGAGCCGCCGCTGCCGGTGGCTGCAGTTGTCTCGAACAACCACCTGACCTCACTGTTTGGCCTCTGAATGAAAAGAATCGCCTTGTCGGTGATAAAACTGCTGCCAGGGGGCTTCAGACCTGCAGACTCCGCTTATCAGCCGACAGGAACGAAGGCACACTTTGTTCTGAACACTGAAAAAGTGGATCTGATGTGTTTTTTAAAATTTTCCCTACAAAACAAGTTTAAATCTTTGTCACCCTTGGTCCCTGCCTTCAAATCTGCTTTTGTAGAATAACTTCATAGATATTGATATTACCAGGAAACATCTAATATTCTAAAGTTCAACAGGTTCTGGTAAAACAAACCTCTACGTGGCCTTCAGGTGATATCGCCCACTCTCATTTCTTTGAGCTGAACTTTTCTTTGGCCATTCTGGAGGTTATCATTAGAGGGTTTGATTTCCCCCTTAGCTTCAGTCTTTAATAGTGAAAATGTTGAACATAAATGACACAAAAAAACAACCCAGTCAGCTAAATCTATTCTATTCCTTGCAATGTTTTTTTTTAATGAAAAGAAAAGGATGTCTTCATTGGGAATTTAAACATCTATGTGAACACTTCCTCCAAACACTCATGAGCAAATACCTTTAATTTAAACGCTACACCTCACAGAGGTTCGAGCGGCCCGTCCTGATGTGTGAACGTCTCAGAAACATCCCAGAAAAAGGACTTAGCTGCTACTCTGACAAACATCAACTACATTTTATCGCTCGCCGCCAAAAGACGGACTATAATGTTTCTGCCCGTGTTTCTGTGTCTGTCAGTTTATTAGCAAAGTATCTCAGACCCACTTAACCAATCCTACAAATTTCTAATGAAACTTGGTAAAAAGTAAGCGGAACTGGTTAACTTTTAGAGCCAACTCACCTAAGAAAACATTAAAAAAGGCTATAATTTAGTCACTCTTGTAAAGGTCTTACACATGTGTTCATCATTGAAAGTATTGAAACATGGCTGCCTGAAAAAGCAGCCGAACTCTACGTTTCCACCTTACAGTGTCAACTCTCTCGCTCATAGTTAGAATGAGTTTAATCAAACATAAAGGCAGAAGGGTTTGGATCTTCACAGCTGATGGTTTAACACGTTGTATTTAATTTAATCTTCCAGTTTGCATAAAAAGAAATGACAAATCAGGAATTGTTTGAAGAGATTGTTTCTTGCTCAGCACCAGCTCTAAAACTGAAGCAGGCAACTATGAAGTGTTTTTTTTAGCAGCAAACAGCTGGAACCAGATGTTTACATACGCTGTATAAAAAGACACAAAACCATTTTTTCCCCCTACTTTTTGACATTAAATCAGACTAAACCTTTCCTGTTTTAGCTCAATTAGGATTTCAAAAATTATTTGTATTTGCTAAATGCCTGAATAACGAGAAAGGGATTTTAATTTTTTTTTTTTTCTAAGTCACAGGTTTACATCCTCTGTCTTTGTATTGGTGGAACTGAGTCAGGTGTGTAGGCCTCCTTACTCACATGTCTTTCCAGCTCTGCCCACAAAGTTATTATGGGATTGAGATCAGGGTTTTTTTGATGGCCGCTCCAAAACACTGACTTTGTTGTCCTTAAGCCACTTTGTAACTTTAGAAGCCTGCTTTGGGTCATTGTCCATTTGAAGATCCATTCACACCCAAGCTTTAACTTCCTGGCTGATGTCTTGAGATGTTGCGTCAGTATTTCCACATAATGTTCTTTCCTCATGATATCTATGTTGGGAAGTGCTGTCACCCCCATACTTTCACAGTTGGGATGAGGTTCTCAGGCTTGAAGCTTCTTCCTTTTTCCTCCAAACGTAACGACGACCATTATGGCCAAACAGTTCGGTTTTAGTCCCATCAGACCACAGGACATGTCTCCAAACATTAATGTCTTTGTCCCTGTGTGTGTTTACAAACTGTAATCTGCTTTTTTATGTTGCTTTGGGAGTGAACTCGTTTGCTTTTGCATTGGGGTTATTTCAAATGTTGTCAACTAACCAATCAAAAGCCCCCAAAAGCCATGGCATCACCTGGGCTTTACCAAATTGTTTACAGGCAGAGTAATCTCAGTGTGTGTAAAACTGTGACTTTGAAAAGAGTAATCAAATAATCATCTGGTTTCAGCTGCATTTCAAAAACAACACAATGTCTTTTAACAACACTGCAAACATACGGCAGCTGGCGAGACCACCTGCTGCAGTGTTAAAGTAACACAGCCGGTGGTTCTTTTGTCGTATTTTTTAAAAATTGCAACATCCAAATAATTCCAGTGGGTGACAAGTCTGAATCACAGAGGCATTAAGCTGCTGATTTCAATTGCTCTAACATGTGCAGAATATAGTTTAGGTTATTGTCTGTAACTTTGACTGACAGATGTGTCACCTGGGTGGCAGCGAATAGCTCCAACACCGGTTCAGATTTTTATTCCAGCACTGATGGTGCTTTCACAGATGTACGCCTGTGGCCAAAGGTTGAAACAAGAATTGGTTTTCACAAAGTTTGCAGCTTTTGTGCTTTCAGATCTTTTAGCCAGATGTTTCTACGGTAATTAATGCAAGGAGTCGACAATTCCAGTGTTAGCCTTTTTTTTTTTTTTTTTTTTTTACAAGACTTCTGGAATTGGTCCTGATGTGCCGTCAATCAACCTCTGGGCCGAATCCTGACTGACTGCAGCCCATTCTTGTGCGATCAATGCTTGGAGTTTGTCTGATTCCTGGGTTTTTGTTGTTCCACCCACCTTCCTGAAGATTGACCACAAGTTCATGCTGGGATTAATGTCTGGGGAGTTTCCCGGTCATGGACCCAAAATTTGAACGTTTTCACTTTTGCCTTGTGGCTCTGTGCTCCATCGTGCTGCTCTTGAATAGCTGAGAACATTTCGGTACCATTCCTTATTCTTGGCAGCGTTCTTATGAGCCCAATCCGTTGGCTGAGAAGCACTCCCACATGACGCACTCGCCTTTTCTCTTCTGGACAGTCTTTTTCTCCCGGATGCCTGAAACAACCGGAAAGAGAGATTTATCAGGAGAAAATGACTTTTCCCCCCAGTTCCCAGCAGCCCAATTCTTAAACTTTTTTTAGAATGTCAGTCTGTCCCATAGTCAGTAAAACAATAAGTAAAGCTCAGAAAGGAACACTAAAGCTGAAAGCGGAACAGGACCACCTTCCCTGTAGGCTCGTTCCAGTAAAAGTTATGATTCCCGCTACTCAGTTTAGCTGTAATTAGTCATTACTGGCTTAAAAGAAAGCTCATGGGACATTATAATTGTGTGAAGGGGAGGAGGTGGGACTCAAAACCCCACATCACTAGTGCACAAACTCTGGTTCCAAAAATACGACACGGCACCTTCTGTAAACCGTTCCTGCTGCCTTCAACAACGAGAGAAGGCAGGGGCAGTTGATCCATTAGTCTAATATCTCTATGGTCTGTCCCTGATGTTGTTCCTTAGAGAAGAGGAGCTTCGTCGCTGCCCTTCCCGACAGCGGGCCATCTTCCAAAAGCCTCCACCTCAGTGTGTGCAGATGCCATTCTGGAGCAAGCTCTGTCCTGGCGGGGTCCTCACCCTGGAGCGGTCTTGGGGCTTGCTGGACTTTCTTGGGTGCCCTGAAAGCCTTATTTGCAACAACGAAACCTCTTTCCATGCCGTTCTCGACGAGCCAATAAATGGTTGGTTTAGGTGCCACCTTACGGGCAGCGGCTGGGATGTCCTTTTTCTGCAAAGCGGCGACGACTGCATGCGTTTCCTTGCGTGGTTACCATCGGAGGTGCGGTGCTTCTGGGGTAGACGCAAACTGCCGCCATAAAAAAAGAGGCAGCAAGCTTTGTGAAAACCAATATTTGAGTCATTCTGAACACTTCTGGTCACGGGCGTACAAGTTACCTTGCCAGTTGAGGTTCCAATAAAGACATCCCAACTTGTTGAGCTGCTGCAGATCTCACATATTAAGTGGCAATTTTCTGTTTTTTCCCCTCGCATAATATAGAGATTTTATAAACTTTCCAACAAGATTTACTCTAAATGATGAATCCTAATCATTTGGAGTTTTGCATTTAGAAATATTGTTGCTAAACCATTGAAATCTTTTCCTCCATGGTGTGCGTAACCCCATTCCTGACCTGCCTAAATAACTTGTAGAAATGCCAGCAGGTGGTTTATTTATATTAAAACGATAAAAATATGCCCCGATTTCACAGATTTCCTTACCCAAATGTACGTTCCTTGAAACAAAAATCAAAATGAAACATATTTGTTTAAGTTTTGACATTCGTTGTCTTTGTACATATTTTTCCTTCGTGATAATGTTTTTGCGCACATTATTTATTTATTTATTTTGCATCTACAGACAGGATCGTGGTACTATGTCTGTGTTCAGCTGTGATTTATTTACAGACAGTATTTGGAGGACGTGTGGGTTTTACAATCCCCCGATCATCACACTGGGGCTGGAAACAGTGGGCAGATTATTATACAAAGACATAGACGATGTCATAAAATGGTTTCTGCTCTTTGTGACGTGAGGAGACCTGACGGCAAACAACCACCGCGCTGTTTTCCTCTGAACAAAAAGCAGCTTGTGTTGGTTGTATCCTTGTTAATGGTTGAGGTAACGTGGTTTAATTTCACCCCTGCTCTTGCTGTGTGTTGATGAACACCCTCTCTCAGGAAGTAAATCACATGACGTCTAGTTTGACTGACAGCCCTCTTATTTCTGCTGAACACTTTAGAAAAATCGGGGTAAAAGTGCAGGCGAATCATTGACTTCTTCACGTTGAATAAGCTGTTTCCTCGTCCGTTACTTACATACCGCTGTCTTTATTTTTTCACCAGATGTGTTGTGTACAGAGCTTTAGTTTTCTTCGAGTTGATGAAGCTGTACAGTGATCAGTATTACCTGCTCAAACGTCTTTGGCACTTTCTACAGAGCAGCTCAGACAAGGATTTTATTGATTTAATTTGTCCAATTTTACGTGTCGACCTAAACCTTTTGTTTCCTTTTCCGAAATCAAGCTAATTTAAAAAAAACGATAATCCCATTAAAATAAAGAGATGGAGTGCAACGTGTCGTGGTCTTCTTTTCGTTTGTTGGAGATGACAGTCAATCCTCCTTTGTGTCATTACGCACTTTGATCAAACCTAAAAAAAAGGTCCAGACAACAGACAGCAGACATTAAAGGGACAACTTGAACTATATAGTTGAAATAGGATGTTAACAAAAAACACAAAGATTTCTCTCATTGCCTCAGATTAAATCAGACTTAACCTGTCCGGTTTTAGGTCAGTTAGGATTCATAGTTTTTTTCTAATTTCTAAAGGCCCAAATATTGGCAGAATATGTTCTCAGAGAAGTCTTTTATTACTCATGCATGGAGTGAGGTTTGTATGCTGCCTTGTTTACACTATAGGATTGAGGTCAGAGATCTATGATGGCCGCTCCAAAACAGACTTTGTTGTCCTTAAACGACTTTGTAACTAATTTACCAGCATGCTTTGGGTCATTGTTCATTTGGTAGAACCATTTGCACCAAAACTTCAACTTCCTGTCTGTTGTCTTGAGATGATGCTTCAGTATTCCCACATAATGGTATTTCCTCATGATGCCTTCTATTTTTTGAAGTGCACCAGTCCCTCCTGCAGTAAAACACCCCCACAACATGATGCTGCCACCCTCGTACTTCACATTTAGGAAGGTGTTCCCAGGCTGGAAGCTTCCCCCTTTTTTCCTCCAAATGTAATGATGATCATTTAGACCAAACAGTTCAATTTCAGTTTCATCAGACCACAGGACATGTCTCCAAACATTAAGATCTTTGTCCCTGTGTGCTTTTACAAAATAATAACAATAAAAAAACAACAACCTGAATTTGATTCTTTAGTTGAAGACACTTCCGTTCTGATCCAGGGAGCTTTTTTAGTTTAAAACTGAAGACAATGGAGTTCGAAGCATTAAACTGCATGAGATGCTCCCTTTATTCAGCTTAATTTACAAACAGATTAACCTCACTCCCCTCCCTCCTGAGGGTCATTAGGATCTTTGTTTGCCTGGCTCACAGAGAGATGTTTTGGTCACATGAATTAAAATGGGAATCAAAAGGGAAAATCTGGCTCATTGCTAAACTATGAATTTTAGAATTTTTTTTTGTCGTTTGACTTAAATGGCTTCCTTCCTTTAAACCATCTGTCTTCTCTGTCCAAAATAATAACATTTCAGAAGAGTGTCCCTTATCCTTGAGGTGTGGGAGCACAGTCTGTCTGTTAGCAAAATAGCTCACAAACTACTGGACAGATGTTATTGAAACTCTCAGAAACTTGTTAACTTTTGGAAGCAATCCAGTTCAAATTGTTCGCCACAACAAATGAACATTGACCAACACAAAAATGGCTATAACTCAGTAAGTTTTACTGATAGTGAGCTAAAATTTGTTATGGTAGTAGCTGGGAGAACATCACAACACATACTCTGAGCGTGACATCTCACAACTCCATCCCTCTAAGATGATCTTAGTTTGAAACTAAAAGTGGTGGGTGATATGCATTCCTTCCAGGAATGCTTGGTCTATAATTTTATAAAGCTTTTAGTTTAAACCAATAAATACTGCATATGAACTTATCAGCCTTGGACCAAAAAATATAAATTTGCATTCTGGAGGTTGTACTTTTTATTTGTTCATAAATATTTACTACCATAATAGAACATAAATCCTTTTATTACAGCCTTAGCTGTTTTCTAGAAGTTAAATTTGCTACAATTACTTTGACACAACAACAAAACACGAATAAAAAATAAAAACAAGACCTTGAGTTTAATTTCTTTTTTTATATTTGACACATTTACTCCGTTTTGTGCTTCCAGTGACATTTCAGATCTAATAGTTCTCATTTTTACCTGTATTTATTTGTAATTTTCACATGCTTCATGTTTTTTTTTTTAACTAGGTAATCTTTTTTTAAACCCTGAAGACTTTAATCAACTAACTAAACAAGAAAAACATTCAACAGCTGTAATATACAGTAGAAAAGGTTTGTTTTTGTAAACATTATAATTAAATTAGAGCGTAGGCATCTGGATTTTAACAATTAAACTTTAAATTATTTCTACAAAATGAAAAATGAGGCCTAAGACGCTGAGTCAGACAGAGCGATGTCACACGACAACTACAAAGCAGCTACAGATATCCGATTGTCTCCCCTGAAGGCTACAGCAGCAACGTTTAGACCAAGTCTGCATCACGACACAATCTGTTGTGTTTAATATGCTGCAGTAAAAAAGGTAGAAGCTTCGAAGGATTTTAATACTGGTAAAAAAAACAACAAATAATTGCAAAACAAAAAATTGGAACAACGAACAACAAAAAGAACCTCTAAATATTGATTCCTTTATGGTTCCTGATTGTTATTTGTCCTAATTTCTTGTTTTTACAACGAGGCAACACAATTAGGTTTAATACTCACACATAAACGTTTTTGTTGATGTTAAGCACATTTGTTGCGATGCCTGGTAAAAGATTAAAAAAATATATATATTAATGTAACTTTTTATACGTTTGCTCACTTACCCAAGGCAAATGTGTTTGTATTATTACCAAGAGAATCTATTTGAAACCCCTAAAGGCACTGATGCAGGGCAGTCAGTCATTGGTATCTGTTCTGATGGGGAAATGAAAGACCTGGGGGGGGGGGGGTCACCTATGATGCTGAGTTTGAAGACGTGCAGAGATCGTGATGATTGTTCGAGGAGTCAACGAAAGGTTCAGCAGATGTGCTATCAACAAGGCTAACTGCACCTGAGACAGCCTGTTGATTTTTGCCTGTATTGTTTGCTTCTGGTGAATTAAAGTTGTAACTTGGGTTTTGTGTCCTGTCGTGATTAGAATGGGAAGGAGCATTTTTGAGCTCCGGTAATTTGGGGTCAGGCTGGACGTCTTTAGTGTTCCCACTCACAGCTGCAGGAGAGTCGTTTCCATTCATCTCCCCGTGGCTGGGCATGTCCAGAGGAGAGGTTTGTAACATATGGGGCCCAGGTAGGTCCTTTGAAGACACAGGGCTGACAAATTTAAAGTCCCCACTGGAGCTGGAAGTGTTACTTCGGGCAGCTTCACTGTCGAGTTTACCTTCCCTGCTCCCGAAGTTCTCCCTCTCGTCCTGCTGCAAGGTGGAACCAGGAGTCGCACCATCGCTCTGCGCCTCTGCTGTCGTGCCGTCCTCCGTGTTCTGATCTTCCTCTTGTGCAGCCGGATGTGGCCCCTCGTCTCTCTGAGGTGCAGCTGCTGGGCCCGGCCCGTCACCCGAAGCCTGGCTCTGAGCCGGTGGGACCGGTCGGACCGTTTGGTGACACATGGGGCACGTTTCCTGCACGTACAGCCACTTGCGGAGGCAGTTGTCGTGGAAGAAATGCCCACAGTATGTAATCACAGCCGAGCTCATTTCCTGAGAAGACACAACAATATCTGTAAACCATCTTATTGTCACACATTGTTACAAGTGCTCAACAAGTCTGTTGCTATTACTGAAGAAACAACAGTTTAAAAGCCAATATAACATCTATAGAATTACAATACCATCGCCTGCAACAAAAAGCAAAAATTTATTTTTGTCAATAAACATGTTGACTCCTCAACAACACAAGCACACAAATGGTCACAAGCACTTTAATGTCCTAAATGAATTTCACTTCTACTTCTTACACTTTGTAAATTCTATATTTGACACACTGCATTACTCAGTCATATTATTTTGGTTATATTTATATAATTTGGAATACATAAACTTCTCCTTCATTTATGTGAGTACTTTATTTAATCATTTGGTGTCTACATCTCAGACTGAATAAAGAAAGTTCACTCTCTCTATCGAGGTTGCCTGCAACGATTTCCTATGTCCAGCAGATGTCGCCATTATGCAAAACTACACGGTGTTGTCACAATTAGGGCAGTGGTTCCCAAAGATTTTCTTCATCTTTACAGTGAAACACTTTTGTGTAACTGTTTTTTTTTGTAGTTCTATACTGTAGAAGAGTATTCTTTGCTGTCCGTGTTATTTCAAACATATTTCTTGTTTTTTTAATTTGTAACAATATTCAACTTTGCTATCATCAATACATTTAAAAAAAGCCTCTGTGCAAAATGGCAATTAAAAACCTGTCCATTATGCTTAGTCAGGCACTGTTTTTTTTTTTTTTTCATTCCCCCCCCCACCCCCCACCGCAATGGCACTGCATGTCCAACACTTTGGGAACCACTGAATTAGGGGAATGTGCCACACACTCCTTGTCACTACAAAACATCTCATGAACCAGTGGACAGATTTTAATGAAACTCTCAGAAAGTAATCACTGGATGTAAAACTACAGCTGAGGTCAGTTGTAGATGTACTTTTGGATTCAACCCCATTTAAGACGATTGCTACAACCAATCGAACTTAGGAAACACAAAAATGGTTCCAACTCAACCAGTTTTACAGATATTCAGCTAAAATTTAATGTGGTGGTAGCTGAGAGTCATTCACAAAACATACTATGTTAGTATTTACTAGAGTAAACAAAAAACAGTGAAAATAAGTTATTTACTGGTACCATTAAAGAGACTATTAATTCCTGCATAATAGTCATTTTTCAAATAAAGCGTTTGACCTTAACTACTATCACAGGTTTTATCTGGGTTTCCATCAGCCATTAAACGTATTTAACAAGAACAAACAGCCACTGGGTAGTTTGGTTTGGTTGTGTTCACCTCACTGAACATGGAGCAGAGAAAGCAAAGCTGAGAGGAGCTCAGGAAGAAGATTATAGATATCTGTGTTAAAGGTAAAGAAGCTTCATGTTCCTCTGACCACAGCTGACAAGATTATTAAAAAGGTATAAAGTTCATGGGAGTGTAGCCAACCTCACAGGACGTGGACGCAAGAGGAAATGCAACCCCAGATTGATTGGACGGATAGTGTGGATGACAGAAAAAAAGACAAGAAAACTATGCCACATTCTGACTGAACCATCAGTCACATTTTGAATTATAATGGGCTCTGTGAAAGAAGACCCAGGAGGCTCCATTACTGACAGAAAAACAGAAAAAAAGTAGGACAGGAACTTGCTGAAATGCATGTTGACAAGAACCAAAGTTGTTAGGCAAGGTTTCTGGGATTGATGAGACAAAACTGGAGCTTTCGGGCTCCAGTCACATCATTTGTGTCTTTTAGATTATTGTGAAAAGGTCCCAACAAATGCCACAAAAGGTCCAAAAGGATGGCAGTGATCAACCCCTGACAGAGTGACTGACCTGGAAGCAGATAGAGCAGACATCATTATGTTGGTCCAGCTGCTGAGCTGTGGCTCTGGGTAGGGAGTTGATCTTCTTAGCTGCTTCCCGTCTGAGCAGGAAGCTCTTCCAGCCCGACTGAGCTCGGAGCCAGACGTTAAAGTACGAGTGGATGATGATGACGGAGGCGCCCATCCAGCTCCACTCCCCGAACAGAGACTCCCAGGTGCCGTAGGCCACCACGCACAGAGCCACCAAGAACTCCAGCACTCTGCTGATGGCGTTCACCCAGTAGATCACCTCGTCCAGGCTCTCGATCGGGTCGCTGCGAAACAGCTCCACCATGAAGAGACAGTAGATCAGCATCGTACCTGTAACCTGGACATTAAGGAATCATCGTTTTGACAAACAATCAGACAAAAGATTGATAAATTTCGTCTTGTCTTGAGATCAGAGGTTATTCAGGAAACATCTGAGGCTGTAGATCTAATCACAGAGGATAAATAATTGTAAATGTGGCGTTGGCTGCCAAAGTGGTTACAAAGTGGGCCGAGGCGGGTATATTGTGAGCGGAGGCGGGCATAAATAATGTGCTCAACCTACAATCCAGTTCTGCTTGCTGTGCACATGAAAACAGGCAGGAACTGGCCGAGCAAGAAGGTGTTCAAACACTCAGAAACTCAGTGGGACTGAAACAGAAAAATCACGCTTTTTCTGGTAATTTTGTCCTCCAAACTTAGCCTTTTTTCGCCCTAAAGAACAAGTTTTATTCAGCTGAAACAAACATTAAAACTGTAGGAAAATGTGTGCATAGTCATCTCAGGTCCAGAGGATGAGGAGAAAAGCTGCACACGGATAAAATCCAAACGTTCATGTGGCAAATACTTGTTTTCTGCTGTATAAAGATTTGAAATACTGCATTTTTCATACATGCAGACACACACAGTCCTCACCTGAAGGGAGGTTAGCATGCAGCTGGACACCAGTATAAGAAGCCAGAAGTCCATGTGGAAAAACTGGGAGATTTTATAAGCCATAAAAACTGGGAAAATCAGCAGAAGCAGACACATGCTGAGGCCACGGAAATGTTTCCATAGACTTCTAAAAGGCACAGGACAAACAGAGACACAAAGTAAGTATTCTGGGAAAGCTTATACAACATGTTCATCCATTACTTCAGTCGGTTTCACCTGCATTTCAGCAAAAAAATAAGACCTTTTGTCGCTACCGTTACCTGTTCCGAGACGCCCCCAGGGCAAGAATAACCGGATCTGTTATTTCGATCATTGACTGCAAGGTTGAGGTCAACACAATGAAGAGGATGATGCTGAGGAGGAAGGTGCGCTGCAGCGCCTGCATGTCCAACAGGCCCGTCTGAAGGGCCAGCAGGAGCAGAGTGACGCCCTCTGTCACACCTCTGCATGCAATAAGCAGTACAGGACAAATTAGAACGGAGTGACTTTAGGTTTGTAAAACACACACCGGCTTAAAACCAGTTTAGAAAAAAAATAATTACGTTCTTTCACTTATTTTGGATGGCATTAACTTGGCCTCTGTTACTATTGTAGAGAACTTTGGTGTGACTTTTGACCAAAATACACCCTTCAATTCCCCTATATAGAATGTTACTGCGAAATATGAACTATTACAAAATTGACTGGACCTTTGTAATCCTTCATTATCAGGATGTCCAAAAAAAAGTCTCTAAAGTCTTCAGTTGATCCTTTCAAAATGCTGTTCTCAGGCTCCTCTCTTGTGGAACCAAATTCCAGTTTCTGTCTGTGAGGCTGACACCCTGTCTACTTTTAAGACGAGGATTAAGATTTTCCTTTCTGATAAATCCTATAGTTAGGGTTGGTTTGGGTTTCCTGAGCTCTCCCTTAGTTCTGCTGCTATAGGCTCAGACTGCTGGAGGACAAACTGACCACATTTCCTCCCTCTGCTGCTGTCTTTACTCTCTCTGCTCTCCATGTCTGTATTTGTAACTATTGATGTCAATAACCTGTGTTTTTTTGCCACAGGAACCACAGCTGGGTCAATCTATCTGTGTCTCTTTCCTGTCCTCTTAACCCCCAGCCGGCCGCTCATCCTGAGTCCGGTTCTGGTTCCGCTGGAGGTTTCTTCTTGTAAAATGGTGTCATTTCTTTCCACTGTCACCAACCTGCTGCTCGGGATGGGAGATTGTGCCAAAGTGAAGATTTGATGCAATCTGCTGGTTTCTTTACAAAGAGAACTTTCTTTTGTTTCTCTTTTGCTAATTGGCATTTAATAACATTTTGTACGTTAAGGTTTTGTACTATAATTGGAACGAACTGACTGTAGTTGGATTTGAAACTGAATCTGTAATGAATTAAATTTGGACTTGTCACTGTGTTGTAAACTGGCAGTGTATAAAAAAAACTGAATTAAATGACTGCAGCTTTTCTAATCATAGTGTTTGCTACTTCTTCTCCCCGACACAGAGCAGAGGACAGCCTGATGACAGGAATGACAGCTGGTCGCAGAGGAGGTAAAAACTAATGTTTTTCCTTTAACTTTAAGTGCTGTTAAAACCCTAATAAGAATCTGATTGTTCAATAGGCTTTGCCAAGTGAGAAAACTATATTTTCAGCTCTTCCTGTTCTCTAATGTCGTTTTATATGACCACAGCAGAAAATGCATGCTAATTTGAAGTGTTGTAACCAGGGGTGGAAATTAAATTTTTTTTACCAGCCACTCAAATATTTTACCAGCCACTATTTTTTGTTGTGACAAAAAGTTATTTCATATGATGATGATGATGATGGAGGTGTGTGGAAGCAGTTGTGGTGCCCTACAAGCTGAACAACACCTCTTTCTGGACACTGCATGGAAATAACTAGACTTTTCTTATTTT
>NC_051439.1:7522044-7560766 GCF_001649575.2 Kryptolebias marmoratus
GCCCCCTATATGTCAGGAGGACAAATAACACCTTTTCTGTTCAAATTGCCAACCCGCCACAGTGGCGTGTGTGTTGATCAAATTCACCCACCACTTCAAATATTTACCCGCATTTGGCCGGTGGCGGGTGCTAATTTCCACCCCTGGTTGTAACATTAAAAACATTGTATGAAAACTGCCAATCTTGGTGTTATAGATCAGTAGATGCACTGTCCAGTCTTTGTGAAGTTTTAAATGTTATACATGGTTGTATGTTTAAATTTACAGTAACTAAAGTTAAGTAAAACAAGCCGACACCTCACCTGTGCATGACGTTCTCATTCTGAACCGCTGCATAACCTCCCAGGCAGAACTTGCATAGGTTGAGAAGTCCGAGAGCCAAATAGGACACCACAAAGGTCAGACCCAGGAGGGAGTACGGCGTGGCGCAACATTCAGACACGCTGCAGGGTTCAACAAATACAGCAAAGTGAATACCTAGTAATGAACCACTACTAAGAAGGAGCAGGAACAAATCACGTGACGTGGCACCTTAGTAACAGGAAGAACAAGATTCCCTGATGGGTTGCTGCGGTGCTGACAGACATCATGTCTGAGAACAGCTGGACGGTGAACAGAACAAACCAGAAGACGCTGAAGAGGACCGGGACAGCAAACTGGTTCCACAGAGAGATCCCCACAGCCAAGAGCCTGTAGAGCTCGATCACCTGCAGGAGAGGAAACCTGATGAGGAGAAGTCAAAACAGCTAAAAATATATGCTCAGAACAAAAAAAAAGGGGTTCATTTTACAATTACACCAGCTCACACCGCCACAGGTTTCAGAGCGCGGGTACCTCAACGTGAAGCAGCTCTGAATAGGCGGCCTTCGCGAGACGATACGGCACGAAAAGATTGGAGAGGAGGAACACGGCGCTCCCGGCCACGGTCAGGCCCAAGGAGAAGGTGTTGACTGTTACCAGAGTGGCATGAGGAGCAGCGAGGAGTCGGGCCAGCAGGGGGAGCATGTGCATAGAGAATAACCACACCTTTCTGGTCTTCATCAGGAAGGCACACAGCGTGCTGAGAATGATCTGACCTTTAATTAGTAACAACAACAAAAAAACTCAATTATAAAGCTTTGTATAAACTTAACCTACTACCACCACTATAACAATATACTGTTCATAAATTAATATCTTATATTAACCTCCTAGGACCCTGCGTCCACATATGTGGACATCATTTTTCTCATAGACTGCAATATAAAATATAAAAAGATAAATCTTTGTTTTTACACTCATCAGGTCCCAATCAGGCCAAATAACTAAGAGAAGTTAAAAATGCATACCATGCTAGAGTTTGGGTCTAAGGAGATTCCAATTAAACATCTGAATATAAATGATTTGACTGATTAACACTCTTACTGACTATATTATCTGACTTGTTTGCAGTTTTTATTCTCTCCTGCAGGTTAAAGGAGAAATACAGGCTTTAATGTCTATGCTTGTGTCTGCTTGTCTGTTAGCAAAATATCTTGTGAACCACAAGAGGGATTTCAGTGATACTCTTATTAAGTAATTATTGGATGTACATCTACAGCTGATTAACATTTGAAGTTTACCTAATTCAAGACTGCCACCAAAAATGGCTATAACGCAGTACATTTTTACAGATGTTGAGCTAAAATTTGGTGTGGTAGTAGCTGAGAGTCATTCCCAAAACATATTTTGAGCACTAACAGATCCTGCAAGATTTAGTAGAATCCCATGTAGTGTTAATTTCCAGGTATGACCAAAATGGCTATAACTGTCATTTCTCAAGATGATCTTAGTTTAAATCTCTGGTATGAAAGGCAACAGGCGATATGAATCTCTTCAAGGAATGTTAGGTCTGTTATTGTTTATAGTTTTAATAAGATTTCAAATTTTCTCTGATTGTAAAGTTTTTTCCCCTGTGTGTGCTGAATTTTAGTTGTTTTGGTCAGGACAGCCTCGTAATTTAATGAGATTTTAAATCTCCTGGGTTTTTCTAAGACAAATAAAGGTAAAATATTCTTATCATCATCATTATTAGTCGTAGCATTATTAATGCCACCACTATAACATAGATTTTTTTTTGCAATTTGAGCACCGAGTGTAGAAGAACTTTGTTGAAATTTGTGAATAATAAGAAGAAATAAGACGAGGAGCAAAGACAACAAGGAGACAAAAAGGACACATAAGGAGACACAAATAGAGCAAGGATGCCAAAAAGAGTTCAGAGAGCACGTTTTGTTTTGCTTTTTAAAGATCTGAAGAGATCCTGATGCATTTCAACGAGAGAAAAACATTTAAATAATTCAAAAAGGGAATTTCTGTAATGTCCTGAACGAGCCAAAAAAAAACTGTAAAGAAGTAACTTTAAACAGTAAAACAACAGCTGGAATACTGACTCAGCACTCACACTATGAAGAAATGGATCAGCAGACTTGTAAACTGAGGGGCTAAAAACAACAGTCGGTGTGCACCATTATAAAGTCCACTCCGCCATATTAAATCCTTCTTGAGCCAAAACGCTCAAGCGTGGAACTGAAGTCTTGTTGCGGTACTCACTAGTCATGGCAGAAACAAATCTGTTGAAGGCCACAGAATCAAGATACACCGCCCCGTCATATCCGTACTGCAGCTCCTCGTGAACATAATCCCTTAAAAACCAAAAGGACAAAACCAAACATTGAAATTACAGGCTCACACTAATGTGTTCTTGACAAATATTTTCCTAAAAGGACAGCTAAAATTAATCCAGACATGCGTTAGGATCCTGTACAAAAGGTTCTTAAACTTTTTAACTTATTTTACCAAATTCAGGAATGTGAGAGCTTTTGGTTTTTATCCATTCATAGATATATATTCAGAAAATGTAGAGGTTTTTAAAAAGCTTGATTCAAATGAACATTGCTCCACACAGTGAGGATGCAGGATTACATGGTTACTGACATCTGAACAGCCTCCAAACAGGAAGATATTCAGATTATGGTGTTTATGAGTTGGATATAGGATATTCCACTCATTACTATTTATGTCTCAATAACAAATGAGCCCCACATTGCATAAAACAGGGACGTCTGCACCCACTAGAAGCCTAAATTGTCTGTATGACAACTTTATTCAGGTTTCTTTCTCATCACAAAGGTGTGGCGTTGTTTAAGCACTCCATGCCAGGCTGGCTTAAAGCAACAGCGTGACACAAAATGCAGCAAAACCCTGATAAAACATACTGCAAATAAAAAGGTAACTACCTCAACATAATGCAAGTAAGATCAGCATATTACACAAATGATTAATCTGGTTATTGTTGGAATAATTATGAACTCTGGTGCCCAGTATGACACATCTCGATACGTACGAACAGTATTAGTAATACAGGAACTCACTTGGAAATCTGATGCCCCATGTACAGAAGAAGGGCAACAAGGAAGTGAAGGTAGAGCGTCACAATGTGCCTCAGTGGCAGAATTAATACGACCACATTTACCAGGTGACCTGGGAAACAAAGCAGAGCATTCATGTTTTGTTTTCTTTCTTTCTGTGTGTGTGTGTGTGTTACTTGAACAGCTAAGAGAAACCAGAAAAAAGAAAAAAAAAAGCCTGGAGAGCTGAGGATTACAAACAAACAACAACTTAAAACTTGAAGGAGTTAAACTGACAGTGATACAATCAGGGGAAAAAAAACAGATGCACCCCAAATAAGAAGCTGGAACAAGAAAATGCTATAAAATTTATAATGACTTAACAGTTATTAGCTACAGTGGCAACCCACATCCAAACCAGAGTACTGCCAACGGTACGTAACACACCAGTCAGTAAATTGTCAGAGGAATCAAAACCCAAAGCATGGATTTCCTCACACAACAATTCAAAATACACGCGTCTGTTAAGTGTATACATGATTGTGGTGGGGTGAAAGGTCAGTTTCACTGACAGTGACGATGTTGTCCAGGGTGTAAAATCAACAAATGGCTCAATTAAAGAACATGAAAGTGCAGGTAGCAGTTACAAAGTGAAGAACCAACCAGCTGAAGACTACCAGCCTATTTCCTTAGTGGAAGTGGTCTTAATAAAAATAAGATCCAATGTGGAGCCACAGTCTGATGACATTTGTGGAGTTACACCATGGACACCTTACTGTGGACTATCTGATGGATGGACAAATCTAGGGAACAAGGGCTTTGACATTCCTGCTACTCTGATGTCAAACTGGAGCTTGGACAAGGTTTTCACAAAGAGGTCACCTGTGACTTTGACCTTTGACCCCATGATCTTGATTTCAGTAAGGAATATCCTTGACCTATGAGGTGTCCGGCTGTGCAGTTTGACACTCTTATGTTACAGAGTTACACAGTTAAAGCTCGGACAAGAAACTGCCCACAAACGGCGTCATACCATAACACATCAGGTCTTATGATGGGCGCATAGAAGTCGTGTGTTTTATACAAATTATAATAGAAAAAACATAAAATAAAGCTTGCAAAACTTTCAAGCTTTTTATAAAGCAAAACACAAGTCTGTTTTAGAATATACATGATCTTAAAAAACACTTAATCAGATTAAAAATTCATTTTGTGCACTGTTCTTATTGTAAATTAATTCTACAAGTTGAGCAAAGTCTAAATCTGTCACCTATGTAAATATATGTAACACTTGTCAATGTTATTAGGCCATTACAGAACTTTTCCATTTACATCAAATTTCCAGCAGCTTTATCAACAAAGGAAACTTAATAAAATAACTATGAGAGTCAATTCTGTCTGTTCGCAAAACATCCCATTGGAGCTAAATAAATGGAGTAAATAAATGTGTGGTGGTGTTGTTGATCACATAAATAAATGTAATCATTCTTATGGTCATATTTAGGGACAGTTCAGTAACAGTTTGAATAAACCAAACTCAGAACAAATGTGTTTCAAACAAACAGATGTGAATGAGTGAACTAGGATAATTCCTGGCACACAGTCAGTCACATGAATACTTACCAAGGTAGTACATGTTCCAGATGACGTATTTGTATTTGAAGAGCATGTCCTCGTTCTTGGCCTTGAGGTTCTCTGTCAAACCTTCTATGTCACATTTATACAGCAGGTCCAACACCAGTATGCTGGGCACCCTGAGGGCAATGTTTGCCAGTTCTTCCAGACGAAACATCTCGATTACAAACAGACTGTTTTGGTCAGCAGAGAGTCCGAGTCACATTTACAGGCACCAGCTTCATAGCAGCTCCACTACAATCGCACTCGTCGATTTGTCATCTGAAATAATCCACAAAGACACAACTCAGGCTACAAGAACCCACTGTTCTCAGGTGACAGCTTCCAAATTAGCATTAAAGTTGCCTTTTTTTGCTTTATTTTGACATTCTGAAGAACTCGACAGACAAATAGAGTACGAGAGGGATACATGTCGTAAAGTTGTTAAACTAAAAGTAACACTAGTTCACTTACTTCTCTCAGTGACAGACACACACAGCCGAGCAGCCATTTGCTAACTAGCCAACGCTAGTCGCTGCAGGTTAGTTTTCACTGCAACCATCCCCATATTTTAACAGCTGCGCGCGCGAAATATGTTGTTTTTTTCTCTAAACTCGAACCCGTAAATACTCTTCATGTAGCTGCCAACGAAACAGCTAAATTAAAATGTTAAATATCTAGCGACATGACGAGTAAAGTGACTTAAACGCAATGTTATGATTCCAATCCAGGCGCTTGCGTGGCCATTTCCTGTGTACACGTCATCGGAAAAACGAGCCAATCAGGCGCAGGCGTGTGAGATGTCAAAATAAAAGTCGTAGTATTTTTTTTGTGTGTAAAAATCGAAAGGAAAGAGAAGAATGCATTGTTGAACCCAATGCATAAAAAGTTACTCCATTTTGCTTTTTTTTTTTTTCTTGTCAGGAATAAGAGATTCAGATTTCTCTTTTTCAAAAGTAATTATTTTAAAAGAAAAGTGTAGGACTAATACTTAATTTATTTTTCTTGATGCAGACAAAAGGATAATAGAGTATGATCAAAATGCAACAACTGTACATAAGTTTTATCACTCTTGCAGGAAATACTATACACACAATCTACAAAATGTTAAAAATAAATACTTTCGTTGACATTTTAAGGGACTTTTTTCTGTTCTGGATACTGAAAGCCGTTATCTATACACTGATATGGTGTTCCTGAATATTTTCAGTCCTAAAGGTTCTGTGTAACTGTTGCCTTCACAGGCTTTTAAAATAAGAAAATCATCCTGTTCATGCACCATAAAAATGTAATTATCCATACAACAAAAAACAAAACTTAAAGTGTCTTTTACAACTGACTAAAGACAGCTGTAGAATAATTTCTCAGAAAGGACGTGACTAATAAGAAGAAAGTGCATTTCCTGACTGTGCGGCTCCTAAGATGCAAAACTCTCTGCTCTTATCTGTAAAAAGGTATGAAGCCGTTTGCATTTTCTTTCTACATCTAGTGGAAGCAAACACACAATTCTCAAGTTTACAACAAATCACAGAACACTGAAAACAATAGACTGTACTCCTGCGTAAAAAAAAGTTGCTCTGTGTTTGATTTTTCTCAAAAATAAATAAATAAATTCAATGAAATATCATGACGGAAGATGATGTGAGAGACTTTGTGTTTCGGGTAAAATACCCAGAAACACAAACAGGAAAGAGCCGAGCCAAACATGGGCGCAACCACAGACACGGAATAAGTTTAAATACAATTACTGGAAACAAAAATAAGTAAATCAGGTCTTCTTGGAACAAGAGAACCAATGGTGTTTCACGGAGCGCTAATACTTGTAAATATAGATATAGAAAGACATCATGTATATAGGATGTCTATACATAGCTATTGGTTGGCAAGAATGTTTTGGTTGTGTTTTTTTTTGAGTGTTAGCAAAATACAGATTATAATGACCTGGACAAGTTTTATTAAAGTAACCATCAACACAATTCAAGATGGCTGCAACAACCAAGTGACGGTAAAAACACAGAAACTGGCATAACTTGGTTGATTTTACAGATATTGAGCATGAATACGGTGTGGCAGTAGCTGAGAGTGATCCCCAAATCCTATTCTGACCACTTGCAGACTGTGTAAAAAGTTTGTTCAAGAGTATTTAGAGACAACTCTGTCTGTCTGTTAGCAAAATATGTCAAGAACCACTGAGTGGATCTTAATGAAACTCACAGAAAGTAATCACTGGATGTACATCTACAACTGATTAACTTTTGGAGTTAATTCATTTCAAGATGGCCACCACAGCTTATCGACTTTGGCCAACACAAAAACGACTATAACTCGGTCAATTTTACAGATACTGAGCTAAATTTATTTATAGTTGTCGTTGAGAGTCATTTATAACACACACTCTGAGCATGACATCCTGCAATATACCATGAGATCGGGCATGTTGTTATTTTCAAGGTTTGACCAAACTGGCTCAGTCATTTCTCAACATGTTTTTAAAACTCTGGCCTGATAGGCGGCGGGTGATATGCATTTGTTCAAAGATTGCTAGACGTTTAATTACTTCCACATTTGTGTTTGAAAAAGTGCACTTATAAATATAAATCTGCTTTCTGGTTCAATAAGATACATTGCATCTGCCCTTTAAAAAAAACAAACAAATTTTCCTGGGGTTTTTCACTGGAATTCTGGCTTGGAAGGAGGAAGGGAGAGGAGGTGGGACTGAGGAGGAGGATTGGCTCCATCAGGACATAAGCGTTCCCCTCTCCCCTCTGCAGCAAAGGGGGAGAAAAAAAACTGAAACAAGATGGGAAAGTCATTGTGCATGTTGGCTGCAGTGATTTTTCTGGGGGGTAGTGTGCTCGGAGACGAAGCAACCACCCGGAGTCCTTCAGGATTCAACTTCACGAGCCCGGTAACGGTGAAATGGACCGAGGCGGAGAGTGTGGAGGAGCGGGGCAGAGACGGACGGACTCCAGCAGCACCGCAGACGAAGCTGCTCCCCACCACCAGCAGCAGCAGCTCTGTCACCACAGATGTCAGAGAAAACAGACAGGAACCCAACCGCAAGGAGAAAGACAACAGAGAGGACCACAATACAAAGGATAAGAAAGAAGAACTGGGTAAGAAAAAACAATAAAAGTCTGAACTTTGAGCTATTAGATCAAATTAATGTATGCAATTAATAAAGTAAAAGATGATGCATTCAGGGACTTTCTTAAACTCCATTTTAACGCTCTGTTGTTATTTTTTTTAGTAAACTTCTAACAAATATAAAATGGAAGAACTAGCATCATCTATACAGTTATAAACTGTAAGATATGATATCATTTTTGCTGAGAAATGACAGGGTTGTAGCTGTTTTGGCAATCTCACGCGATATCACCAGATATCATACTCAGTATGTGCTGTGGATGACTCTCAGCTACTACCACATCGATGTTTAAATAAACGCCCGCTGCCTTTCAGTTCTGCACAACATTAAAGTGACCTGGTCTCGGTTTGCGTGACAGGCTTTTGTAAATCTGCTCGGCACTTACTTTTTTTTCTCTGTGTCAGTTTTCAAAACAACGTGTTGAGCTGCAGCCACAGCTCGCGTTTGGAGTGATGCTGAACGTTCCCGAGGCCGTGAACTCTTGCAGCTCCACAGTCGCTCTCTCCGGTTTATCTCAAGTTACATTCGAGCCCCCTGTGATTTCACTTATCTGCTGCTTCCTCCGCTGCTCCATAAACAAGCAGTGGAAGAGGAGTTGAGTCAAGGGGCCCTGAACTCCCAATGAAGTGATCCTGGTTGATGATTCAGGATATTCCACAACCTCCCCCACTGAGAAAGAATTTACATCAGCCATTTTGTAAAGAAGCAGCAGTTCTATCGCTTCATCGTGTTCGTTTTGCTCTCACAGCCTGTCCTCCCATTGGCCTGGAGTCCCTGCGAGTTGATGACAGCCAGATCCAAGCCTCCTCCTATCAGAGAACTGGTCTGGGCCCTCACAGAGGAAGACTCAATATCCAGGTCAGTCTTCATCAGGGGTGACTTGAAACAAAAAGTGCAGCAAGAGTTTCAGAGACCTCAGATCTGTAAAACTAAACTTAGAAAAAGTTGAGTTTGGTTGATTATTTCTTTCTTGTAACAACGCTTCTTGGTAATGAATCTTATGTCATTGAAAAGGCTGCTTATTTCCCCTTAAATGGTGCCATGTTTGTTGGGAACGCTTGTGTCTTTCGGTCTTGTAATCCTGAGGCTGTGGGTTTGAGCCCAGGTTGAGTCAGGAAGGGCATCCGGTGTCAAACAATTGCTGGATCGTTTGTGCAAGTTCGCTCGCTGTGGCGACCCCTGCAGAAGGGAGAAGCCAAAAAAAAGAAAAAAGCATTCACTGAACAAACAGGGGCCTCAGTAGCATGTGGAAGAACCTTACACAGCCACTACAGTGTGGTTGCGTTGGTCACTCTGGAACAAACAGCATGCCTAAGCTGAGCCTAAAGCTCTTCGTTGGGTTTGAGGTCAGGACTGCAAGCAGGTCATTCCATCCTCTCCGGTCCCAAATTCTGGATGTAGTCTCCGATTGGAAGAGAAGGTTTGGCAAGTTTTTCACGTGAAACAAGACAAAACTAGTCTTTATTCCCGGATGTGAAAATCTTGGTTAAAAAGGCCTTGTTGTTTTATTTTTTACAGTTTGAGCAGCAAAGTGTCCGACGTGTGAGCCTGCGATGTATTTCTCTTAGTGTTTAGTCTGATTTAATTTACAATCCATAGTGCACACACACATATACCGCTGACGTAAACGCCCACTCCTCTTTAAAATAAAAACGCTGCAAAAGCCAGCTTCAACGTAAAAAGCCGAGATTTGGATTTGACCTCAGCTTCCTTCACAGTGTCACATTCCAGCATCCTAATGCTCTCAAATATCCCTGGCTCCATTAAAATTTGAAAATAAAGATGCAGCAATAAAACTATTATAAATTTTAGTTTGCTCTGAAGGCGCTACATTACTTCCTAAACCTCTTTGTTTCTTTTAAATTGGCCTTTTATAATAAAGTCTGACCTTTATAATAAAGTTCTCCCTAAATACTGTGGTGAAAGTCTTCTTCTCAGCCACACGCTCTTCCTGTTCTGCCGCCTTAAAGTTAGAAGTCTGAAAGCAATTACTTCAGAATTAGGTCAACGCCAGACTCTTTTATGCAACGCATCATACCAGCCAAGAGTGCCGCTCTTTGATGGCTTTAAGAGCTGCCAAAAGAATCGTGTTGCCGACCGTCTCCGTTTTTTTTTTTCCAGTCTGGCATCGAGGACGGAGACCTGTACGATGGAGCTTGGTGCGCCGAGTACAAGGACCGGCACCAGTGGCTGGAAGTGGACGCCATCCACCCCACCCTGTTTACCGGCGTCATTCTGCAGGGCCGAAACTCCATCTGGAGGTCAGGTAGTATCACCCTTCTGAATGCAAGAAAACGCTGCTGGAACAAATAAATGAACATGTAAATCCTACTAATTTGGTGTGAGTCTGGCGGCGCGTTTGAGCCTTACAGTGAAGAAGCTCAAAATGGCTGCTCGGTGCTTTGGAAATTCACTCTTCACGTACACTTCGGGGTCAAAGCCCAAGTTCAGCCCTCTCACGGCCCTTTTGGTTTTTCCTTGCAGCTGGGACTGGGTGGAAACCTACAAAGTTCAGCTGAGCAACGACTCCGTGAACTGGCAGATCTGTATGAATGGGACAGAGGAGGCGGTAAGGACTTTGGAAAGTTATAATTGGACTGAACTTAAAAAACCCCCCAAAAACACACCAAACCAACTAGAGTCAATGCCTGCCGCCGAAGGTGAAAGAACACAAATCTTTTTGCTCGTGCCTGTCTGTCTGCCGTGTTTGCAGAAGTGTTAACCAAACTCTCAAAGTAATCGTCACCTGTACATCTTTAACCGATTAACTTTTGGAGTCAACCTACTTTAAAATGGCCGCCACAACTAATTAAACTTGAACAGCTCAGTCAATTTTACAGATATTGAGATCAAATCTTGTATATTAGCAGCCGAGAGTCGTCATCATTACATAATACATGCTCTCACATGAGGTGGGGCGTAACGCCATTTACAAGGTTTGACCAAAATGGCCGCAACTCCGCCCCCTCTCATCATAAGATGACCTTAGTTTAAAACTCTGGCACGAAAGGCGATGGGTGATATGCATCCCTTCAAGGAATGCAAGGTCTTTCAGACATAGCGAGAGGAAGAGAGGCTCTTGTGACGGGAGGGTTAATTTAGTTTGAAAACCAAACCTCTTTCCAAGAAAACGGAGTGGAAAAAACCCAACATTTCCACACAGTTTTTGTTCCAATTCAAAACTCCTGCCGCCGCCAAAGAGGTTATGTTTCCCTCCGTCTGTTTTTAATATTGGCAGAAAACAAGAGATTGTTTTTCTCCCGGTTCGGATTCGTGGAGGTTTTGAACACTTTTGGCCATTTTTGGAAGTGCTGCACTTGTGTAAACCCACACTTTTGCAGCAGACTGCACAGCTAGGATGTCTGTGTTTCCAGTGAAAAACAGAAGAATTAACACCTCTGTGTATGATCACTTCAATGTCAAAATGAATAAAAATAATCACCTCGTGAAAAAAATTCCAAGTTAAAAAGTGCATTTTATGTGAAAAAAAAGTAGATGTACTCAGAAATGTAGGTCTAACATTTGTTTTTTAAATTAAAGGCCTAGCATTCTTTGAAGGAATGCCAAAAAAAAACCCTTTACCATTAACTGTTGGAGTCAATCTTGTTTGTCTGTTAGTAAAATATCTCATGAACCACTGGACGGATTTTAATGAAACTTTCAGGAAAATATCAGTGGATGTACAACTACAAGTGATTAACTTTCGGAGTCAACCTGATTTAAAATGGCCGCCACAGCTAAGTGACCTTTGGAAACACAAAATGATTACAACTCGATTAATTTTTACAGATACCGAGCTAAAATTTGGTGTGGTAGTAGCTGAGAGTAATCTGTAGCATGTAGTTTGAGCACTACACAGTGCACAAGAGCTTTGTTTAAAACTTTGGCGTTAACTGTTCATATCAACCCTGTTTGTCTGTTAGCAAAATATCTCATGAACCACCAGATGGATTTTGTTAAAACTTTCTGAAAGTAATCATTAGGTGTGCATCCACAACTGAATAACTTGTGGTGTCAGTCTGACTCAAGATGGCTGCCACAGCTAATCAACCTTAGTAGCTGAGAGTCATTCGTCACACATACTTTGTGCATTAGATTGCGCATAACATTTTTACTTAAGTTTGACCCGAATGGCTACAACATCATCCATCGCACACATTTTACATCATAAGATGATCTAGTCTATAAACATTAAAATGTCAATATGCATTCTTTAATTTAAGCCTTTAATTTTGAATATTTATTTATTTTTCAATATGAATTTACTACATTCGTTAAGTTAGAAACAATGCAGTAAAACGTTCAAACCTGTTTGAAATCGCATTGAATTGTACAGATATTTGAAGGGAACCAGAATCCAGAGACTCCGATTCTTGGGCTCCTTCCGGTTCCCACCGTGGCCCGTTTCATCCGCATCAACCCCCAGACCTGGTACTTCAACGGGACCATCTGCCTCAGGGCTGAGATCCTCGGCTGCGGGGCCGACGGTAAGCAGACGTTTTAGCTGCAGAGTGTGTAACTGTTAGTCATCATTGATATGCTTTACTTCCAAAGCAACGCTTTGTCAGTCAACTTTGCTGAAACCTCATTTGAGGGTTGTTGATTTTTCTTTTTCCAAGATTCAGCAGACATTTATGCCACGGAGGAAGACAAAGGATCAAAGGATGAGCTGGACTTCAGACACCACAACTACAAAGAGATGAGGAAGGTTAGACAAACACACATGATGAGTAATTGCAGTTCCCATAAAGCTGACGCCAGGGGTTTTACTCATACTGTTAACAGTTTACAGATTTAATTAGATTTAACCTCTTAAATCAGGGCGGCTCTTTGGTCCCTCTGCAGGAACTTAGACCAAAACTGACATGAAATGAACATTATTATTAGTAGTATTTATAACCACAATGGAAAAGGTAAATTTTAGCAATTTTTCTGTCCACTTTCTTTGCAAATATGGGAATGAGACTAATAATGCAAGGGGCAGAACATACTGATCAGATCATATTAGCAGTCTGGTAGCCTGTTAGCTACACAGGATGATGTTTCTCTGATCTTTTTGAATATCTTTGCAGGAAAATGCTGAGAAGATAAACCAAAAGTGCAATTTTGCGAACATATCACAGATTGAGAGGCGCTGAAATAAGTGGCTCTGCAAAAATATGGGGAGTCATTTTGAAGTAAAAGACTTACCTTTAATAAAAACCCAAAGTTGAAGTAGTTAAAGTTGTCACTATGGACCTACGTGTGTCATTAATAAAGCAAATGAATGGATAAATGCAGGTTTCTGTTTTTTGAGGAAAAAAAATATTATTATCCACCGAACTGGCACATTTTATAAGTTCACTCTCATGGTGCGAATGCTGAGTCAGCATTGTTTTTCTGTTTATAGTTTCTTTCGTGCATTTTGTTTGGCCTCTAACTATTTCATCATGCTTTCAATCATTTTAACTATTCAGATTTCAAAACATGCAGTTCAGTCAAGAGATGCGGGCGATTAGTTTTGGTATTTGCAACTTTTATACTTTTTAAAAGTTTATATAGAAGTTTTTTTGATCTTATTGAAAAGAATGGGGATTTCAAATTTTAGCTCCTAACTTTTAGTTTTGCTATTTTCAGCTTTTAGCTATGGTTTGGCTACTTTTAGCTTTAAGCTCCTGTTGTGCTAATCTTATTTTTTACCTACTGCTCAGGTCATTTTAACTTTTATCCAAGGATCCGCAAATTTTAACTTTTAGCAACTGTTTTGTTAATTTTGACTTTAGCTACTGTTTTGTTAAGAAAGGACACATAGGCCAGCACAGTTTAGGCTATAAAACCTTCTTAACACAAAAACGGTCTTTTCTTTTGTCCGAACATGTAAAAATACTCTCAACCATTTATCATAGATTTACTCTTTAATGTAACAAACAATAATTGTTTTTATGTCGTATTTTTATAAGATGTAATTAGTTTTTTTTAATATATATATATATACTTTAAACTTCTAGTGTAGGTGTCGCCACAGACACGGCCATAAAAAGGCCCTTTAGTGGGCTGGAAGTGGCCCGTGGACTGCCAGTTGGAGGTCACAGTTCTTGCATGTTTTGCAACTCTGAGCGCATTTTATTTCATAGCTGAAGAGGCAGAAATGCCTCTTTTGATTGCAAAGGTTGCAGACCCCTGACCTAAATGCGTTTGTCTTTTCACAGCTCATGAAGTCTGTGACTGAGGAGTGTCCAGACATCACCCACATCTACACTATCGGGAAGAGCTACACGGGCCTCAAACTGTACGTCATGGAGATATCAGACAACCCCGGCAAACATGAACTTGGTGAGAAGATTTAAACGTTTCTCCTCCATGCACTCAAGTTGAGATAAAACCTCCAATGTAGACATTTCTAGACCAGAGTTCGCTGTTTCTCATGTTACCCCCCGAGCGTAGCTGTTTGGAGGCCCAGTTCAACATCCTGCAGTGTTTATACAATCTCGGTTCTGCAGCAGCACCATGCAGAGACGGCTGACCCGTAGAGGAGGAGCCTCTTTTGTGTAAACAATCCCTTTGATTTTTATTTCTGATTTTGTCTCCAGACTTTTAGGTTTATGCTTTAATGTGAGCTATGGTTACCCCACATGTGCCAAAAAGCATAAATAAATCAGGAGTGGAGCAGCTTAGCCTCCTTTCTGCTGGAAATGTCATAAACATATTTCCAAATTGCTCAATCCCAAAAGGAGAGGTTGAGAAATGTCTGCTCTTTTATATGCATGAACAGCTGTTATTGATTTGAGCAGTTTCATGGGTAGATGTGGCCAAATCAGGAAGATAAGGCACATCCAGTCCAGTCCTGGGTCATTGCAGCTTTTATTTCAGGAATGTCTGCTGCTGAGTTTGGCCGCTGCATGTTTGTGGTTCAGCTCCACACTGTTGATTAATACAAAAAGTTTAATCTGAGGAAAGGAATGTGTTTGTGACTTCCTGCGAAGAAAACAAAATTCGAAAGTAGATGAAATGCATTTTCTGCAAAAATGCAACGTTAATGCTGAGCGCTGAATGGCTTCGCTAAAATACGCTCAGGAAGCTGAAACCGGGTTATTAAAATCAAAACAAGGAGAACAGAAGCTAAAAGGAGCAAAACTGGACCTAAAAGTAAAAAGCAGCGAATGGCTGGTTTAAAAGATGAAAGTTGCTAAGGCTAACTAAAAGTATCAAAATACTAGCTATAAGCAAAACAAAGAAAAAACAGTAGCTAAAAGCTAAAAATATCAAAATGTTAGTTTTAAGAAACAAAAGGCTACCTAAAAGCTAAATGTGACAAAACACTAGCTAAAAGTAGCAAAAGGCTAGTTTAAAAAAAAAGAAGCAGAACACTAGCTAAAATCTAAAAGTAACAAAACAGTACCTGGAAGAAGCAAACAGTGATCTAAATGTACCAAAAGGCTTTCTAAAAGTCAAAATAACAAAAAGATAGCCAAAAGCTAAAAATAGCATAGCCTTGATAAAAGTAGCAAAATGTTAGATAATGTTAGATAAAAGCTAAAAGTAGCAATAGTCTAGCTAATAACTAAAAGTAGCTGAACAGTAGCTAAAAAATAAAAGTAGCATAAGAAGGTAAAAAAGAGCAAATTTGCTGAAGCAGATTTCAAAAAGAACAATGTTTATGAAGGAATTAAAGAGATCGGAATGTATTTCTATGGGAGAAGTATTTGTAATTAAAGTGAAATATTTTAAAAATTGTAAAAAGTTGCAAAAACCTAAAGGCGTAGCATTCAACTCCTGAATGAGCTGAATGTTTTTGATATATAAATTGGCTAAAATAGCACAAAGTTTGCAGAAGTAGTTCACTGGGGGAAAAAAACACAAGAAACAGGAAATCAATAGTGGGAATGCTGACTCTGCGTTCACACAACGAGGCCTGTTCGTCCTGAGTCGACCCAATAGAACTTTTCCCATTTGTCTCCTGGCAGGCAAAGTGACCCTCTAAATTTCCCTCTTGGCAGGTGAGCCGGAGTTTCGCTACGTGGCAGGGATGCATGGAAACGAGGCTCTTGGCCGAGAGCTGGTCCTAAACCTCATGCAGTACATGTGCAAAGAATACAAAAAGGGCAACCAGCGTATTGTACGACTGGTGAAAGAAACCAGGATCCACCTTCTGCCCTCCATGAACCCTGATGGGTATGAAGTAGCTTATGAGAAGGTGGGTGATGATGTTCTCGCTCACGTCTGTGTGCACTAGAAGAGAGTCGTCCCCAACAGTGCTGGTGTTGTTTCTGATCTGTGGATCTGCTGCAGGGCTCAGAGCTGGCCGGCTGGGCTGACGGACGGTACAGCTTTGAGGGAATCGATCTGAATCACAACTTTCCAGACCTCAACAACATAATGTGGGATGCCCAAGAGAAGGCAGCCGCTAAATCCAAAGTCTCCAACCACTACATCCCCATCCCAGAATACTACACCCAGGAAGACGCCTTTGTAAGGAGCAGCAGCTGCTGAATGTTTTATTAAAAACCTTACTTTGGCACCATCTGGTGCTTTGCCTAATTATGACGTGTCAAAAACTGAATCCTTAAAAGTTTCATTTTAAAAATTCCACTTTAATGCAGAAACATTTGATTCTATAAACAACCATTTATGAGACAGACTTTAGATTTCAGGAACAATGGATGAATTATAAGATTAAAAGGACTTTTAGATAGAAAAAAACTATAAAAACGGTGACATGTAATCAGTTTAGCTTTAGTCAGTTTGTTGCAGGGGCGTTTTAAAAGAGGACAGTTATGGTTTTTATTTGGTAACAAATAAGCCTAAAAGCTTTCTTTAGTGAAACAAGTAGAAATTTTTCCTAGAACATATGTTTTTGATGAATAAAACCGAAACCCATCATGAGAATATTCTCTATTAACTCGTGTTAATTCAAGAATTGTGCTTCATTGCAGCTGTTAAGTCATGTCACTTGATTTTTTACATTAGAACATAAAACATTCTTATGAAAGACTGGACAAAAAGCTGAATTAGCCCAGCCTATAAAATTTCCATCAGAAATGTTCTTTTTTTACTATATAAGCCCATTTATAAGTCTGATAATCAGGAGATAAGTCAGAATAATGTAAGAGCATGTAATAATTATGAAATGCTATCTCAATCGGGAAGTCATAATTTAGAGATATTACCTAATAACTATAAATTAGATTTTATTTTTTCTTTCATCAGAGTGGCAGAAGTGGGCTTACCTCATTTCCTGTGTTTTAAGGTGATTTTAGGTAATGTTTAAGTGACACCCGATTTCTAAAAACATATGAAAAGGGATCTTGACAAACTGTCAAAAATTAAGATTTTGCTTGGTGATCCCTATTGATTTCAAGGTCACATGGTCGAAGGTCAAGGTCAGATGTAGATTCTTCATGAAAACCTTGTCGGTGCCATAACTCTGCAACCACTTACTGCAGAAATGTCAAATTGCCCAGTTAGACATTTCATGGGTCAAGGATGATTCCTATTGATTTCAAGGTCTCAGGGTCAAAGGTCAAGGTTACTTGTGATCCCGGGCTCTAACTCTGAACCTGCGTAACATAGGAATGTGTAAACTGTACAGCTAGACACCTCATCAGTCATGGATGATTTCTATTTATTTCAAGGATCTCGGGGTCAAATATCAAGGTCACAGGTGAACCCTTTGTAAAAACTTCAATTCTAGACACGTATTCAGAATTGTTGTGTGTGGGAATTTATGCTCTGGATTATGTTTTTTGGACCCGTCAGTGCAGATACACAGTCAGTTTTAACATTCATTCTGCAATGGTTTTTGTATAAAATATTTCGGTTTTGTTTTAGTATTTGACCTAAAAGTGGGAACTCTTTCCTGCCCAGGTTGCCCCAGAAACACGAGCGGTCATCAGCTGGATGCAGGACATTCCTTTTGTGCTCAGCGCCAACCTCCACGGCGGGGAGCTGGTGGTGACGTATCCCTTCGACTGCACTCGCGACTGGGCCCCCCAGGAAGACACGCCCACTGCAGACAATGCATTTTTCCGCTGGCTGGCCACTGTCTACGCCTCGACTCACTTGGTGCTGGCCAACCCCAACCGCCGCATCTGCCACTACGAGGACTTCCAGTCGCACAACAACATCATCAACGGCGGGGCCTGGCACACGGTTCCTGGCAGTGAGTCACCTCAGAGACATGAGGGTTACAAACCTCATAATGTTGAGCAGAGCAAAGACGGTGGTGTCTGTTTTTACTTAATGCTAGAAAAAAAAAGACAAATCAGACATGGAAAAACTGTGGGAAAAGTTTCTGCTAAATAATTAATCATACTTTACTTAGAGCTTATTAAATCTCCTATCTCTTACAATTTTTGTTAAAATTATTTTTACCATAAAATATTAAAATATCTCATGAGTCACTGGTAAAATTTTAATAAAACTCTCAGAAACTAGGTTGTACATCTACAGCTGATTGGATTTTGGAGCCAACCCAATACAAGATGGACGCCACAGCTAACAGACCTTAAAAAACACAAAATTGTCTATGATTAAATCAATTTTACAGATATTGAGCTACATTTTGGTGTGGTAGTAGCTGAGAGTTATTCACAACACATACTTCAAGTACCACTGATTGCATGAGATTTTTGCTTAAAACTGTAGCATTAACTGTTGGGGTCAACCCTGTTTGTCTGTTAGCAAAATATCTCATAAACCACTGGATGGATTTTAATAAAACTTTCAGGAAATAATCATTGATTTTACCTCTACAACTGATTAACATTTGGTGGAAATCAAAATCAAGATGTCTGCTACAGTCAGTTGGGATTACTAAACAAAAATGGCTTTAACTCAGTCAATTTTACAGATATTGAGGTAAAATTTGTTGTGGTAGCTCAGAGTCATTCACAACATATAATCTGCCACTTTATGATATCACATGAAACTATGCATGACATTATTTTGACCAAAACAGCTACAACTCTGTTGCTTGTCACTATAAGATGATCTTACTTTAAAACTCTGGCAGAAAAGGCGGCAGGCGATATTCATTCCTTCCAGGAATGCTTTCTTGTTAATCCCTATGTAATTGCAAAAGAAGGTATCATGCATTATTTGCTTAAATTGAACTCATACATTAAAATCACAGAAACAGAATGACTCTTGGCCTATTTTCTTTGTGTCTTTTCTGCAGGTATGAACGACTTCAGTTACCTGCACACCAACTGCTTCGAGGTGACGGTGGAGCTGTCCTGTGACAAGTTCCCTCATGTCAGCGAGCTTCCAGCCGAGTGGGAGAACAACAAGGAGTCTCTCCTGGTCTACATGGAGCAGGTGGGTCTGCACCAACAGTAACTCCACCCACTGAGACAATCACACGAGCCACCAGCCTGGTTCTACCGGAGTGGCAGCTGACCGTGCTGCATTTCTGCTTCCCTCAGGTTCACAGAGGGATCAAAGGTGTCATCAGGGACAAACTCACTAAGCAAGGAATCGCAAACGCTATAATCAAGGTGGAGGACCATGACCACGACATCCGATCAGGTCAGGAACTCGGTGTTACCTCCGAGGAGGAGGTTGTGTTATCGGTGGCAATGGTTGGTTCAAGTTTGCTCTGCAACCGTGTATCGTGTATCAGCACAACTGGACACCTCATGGGTCAAGGATGAGCCCTATTGATTTCAAGGTCACGAGGTCAAAAGTTAAATTTCACTGATTCTGAAATCCCACTGTATAAAAGAAGTGATGGAAGTCACAAAAGAACTGGCACTGAGGTGGCTGGACTGTGATGTGTTTGTGATTACGGATTTATCCAGTAAAAGATGAATTCAGATCTGTCCTGTTAACAACCTGCCAACCCTGAAGATACATAAAATCCAGCCATTTGAGCTGCCTGTAAATAAGCATTCCACCCATTTCCGGTTGAGAGCCATGGCCTCGAGCTGACTCTCATCCCAACCGCTCGACACTCGGATACGAAGCGTCCCGGTGCACGCTGAAGGTCATGGCCTGAAGACGCCAACAGAACCACGTCATCTGCAAAAAGCAGAGACGAGACCTCGAGGTTCCCAAACAGCACATTCCTCCCCACGACTGCGCCTCGAGATCCCGTCCATGAAGACCACAAACAGGATCGGCGACAAGTGGCAGCCCTGGTGGAGTCCAACCTTCACTGAGAACAAGCTCGACTTTGTGCCAAGAATGTGGACACAGCTCAGGCACCCCATATTCCCACAGAAGCCCCCAACAGAATGCCTCGGGGAACACAAGACATTCTCCAGATCTACAAAACACTTTCAAAAAGCAATTCTTAGATGCACATCTATGACTCATTAACTTTTGAAGCCAACCTCACTCAAGATGGCCACCACAGCCAACCAACTTTAGTGAGTCATTCACAACACATGCTCCAAGTGCTACTCATTGCACGGCATCTTTGTTTAAAACTTTGCCATGAACTTTTAGGGTCAACTCAGTCTGTCTGAGGAAAATATCTCATGAACCACTGGATGGATTTTCCTGAAACTCTCGATAAGTAATCACTGGATGTACATATACAAATAATAGGCTGATCTGAATTGAAAGTACGGCATGAAAGGCGTAGGCCTTTAATTTAAACACTGGTTACCTCAACTCTTCCTGTCTAACCAATGTTGCAGATGTGAGGAGGTTATCTTCAAAGTAGAGTAGAGTAAAATAATAATTACAGGACATTTCAAACGCTAATGTATTTATTTTTCTTTGCTATAGCTGCTGATGGGGACTACTGGCGTCTGCTGAACCCTGGTGAATACAAGATTGTGGTTTGGGCCGAAGGCTACATCCCATCCATGCGTCGCTGCAGTGTTGGTATGGAGCCACATCCTACTATCTGTGACTTCACCCTCACCAAAACGCCTCTTCAGAGACTGAAGGAGATTCGAGCCAGAGGAGGGAAGATCCCACAGGACCTCCAACTGCGGCTCCGTGCTCTCAGGCTCCGTAAGCTGCGCGCCAGCACCAAAGTCCTCAACCGCCGCAGGGAGAGTCAGCGACAGCAGACGAGGGCGGCTCGCTCCTCCTGAACCTGGACGGAATTTAAAAAGGGAAATGACGTGGAGTACAAGTCCGACTTGGTCAGACAGTGCTCTGGAAAAAAAGGGATGTATCCTAAAAACAACAGCTGAGCCAAAATAACAGAAGACAATATTTCAAAAGATGTATTGAACCTTTAAAGGCACACAAGTCCAGAACTACAAATATTCACTACTTCAATGGTTAATTCAGTTTCTTATTTTGTACACTGACTGAATGGAGAACTTCCTTGTCAGCTGGTCTGAAAGGTCACTTTTATTTTTTTCCCACTCTTTTTCTTTTAATTTTTACTGACTAAAGTCCAACAGAACTAAAAGTTCTCAAATAAATGTGCTTTCTAATGTTACAAAGGGTCTTTCTTTCTGAAACCAAAATTAAAAAAGCAGCAGAGCAACACGGTCTAAACTGCGGGGATTCATAACCTGAGGGTTGGAACCCCCATTGGCACCAGATGACAAGTTAGGTAAGACCCTAAACAGAAAAAAATGTTCAGAGTAAAATGAGAAATTTCTTTAACGCCACACACATCTTTGTGGTAATCCATGAAAAAAACATTAAGAAATCATTAAATTTGTGTGGGTTTAACTAATTGTTCATAGATATGAATGAAGAGTTACCACTTTATTTAACGGTGTAAAGTCAAACACTAATACCTGTGAAATGTTTGTACTGCTGCTTCCAGATTCTGCACAAATGTGAACAAACTCTTCCTAAACGTCCCCTCTTTGTGAGTTAGAGAAAATAATCTCTTTAGGAACAATCACTACGTGGTTAAACTGGTTAATTTGGTTAAAGACAACATAAATTAGGGAGGTGCAGGAAGTGTTTGTGCAGCTGTGAAGGCCTGCAGGAATAAAAAGAGTGGGCATCATGAGCACAATACAGAGCCACTTCTGCCCCTTTTTCCTTCTAAATAAAATTTGTCCAGAGCCGCAAAACCTACTTGAGGACCGAAATAAAGATAAAAATGAGAAAAACGCTACTCTTTATTAAGTTTTATATAAACACTACAAATAAAAACCTAGTTTTTTACATTCTGAAATTGAAAAAATTAAAATAAACTGTTCATATTTATCAGTATTTTCACATTTTCAAACAAAGGAAAAGACTAGACTCTTATGAGAGGACGTTTTGATTAAATTTTGCCCACTGAATTATGAGGGATTATGTGAGTTCAAAATATGTTTGTGAAAAATGAACAAGTACTCCACTTTGAAATATTAAAGTATATATTAGCGTCCCAGTAATGCAGAGGAAACATGAAAAAAGGACAGTTTGTTGGATATTTAATTGTGACTCACTGAATTTTGTCTAACGGCTGATATTTAATTCACTTTATTAAAGCCTTTACTTCTAATTCTCACAATGTCAGACTTGCCACACTTTTTGTTTTTTGCATAACCCCTGATTTCAATAACTCATAACTTAGAAATGTTTGCAAAATAGCACTTTTTGTGTTTTTTCCCCATGAGCAACATGCTGTAAATGTGTTAAATGTTTAATTTTCAATAATTTTCAAGAGAAAAACCTAATTGTATTGATGGGCACTGATAAAATGGTAACAAACTATCAGGATAAACTGATGTTTGCTCCTTATGTTTATATTATTATTACAGAAACTTTAATCAGATATTGCCAGAAAGTGGATAAGAAAACTGAACTGATATAATATATATATATTGATGTCCATGTTTTTTATGGTCAAAGCCACAAAGATGCTACATGTCATCCTTTAAAATAACAGATGCTACTTCTATCTGCATATCAGATTTCCACATTCAACTTATTTGTGTTTGGCTACCACCACTTCATGCGTGAAACTGGATCCAAACACAAGAGTCAGCATGGCAAAAAGAAGCTAACCTTTTATTTCCGTGACAGTAAAAACCGTTTCAGAATCCCTCCCGGGACATGTTCTCATGTCTTGTCCACCCATCGCCGTGGCCGGTTTGAATGAAGCGGTGCACACGTGAAAAACGAACAACAAAAGAACAGCGTGAACATTCGTTACACCCACGTCTAAACACGAGCTCAAATCCAAAAGAGAAAACGACAACGCGTCAACGCAACCCATTCTTTTGAGTTGCGTGGCGTGAGAATGACAGATAAGACACTTCAAAGAGCGTGAATACAGCTGGAAAAAAAAAAAAAAAAAGCAGTGAGTGTACAGCATCGTTAACGTGTGAGACTTGAGTGATTACGGTGTTTAATTAAAAGTCCTTTTACTGACTGAGCTGTGAAACAGTGAAAATTGCATTTTGAGCCGTTGACTGAGGTACAAAGGGGTAAAAGCGCCCTGTCGTGAAACTTACACAAGCACGTCGGAGCTGAGAGCGACAAGAATCACATCTGCAGTTTAACACCTATAGTAGTTTACCTCCCATCACTCCTGAATGGAGTAATAGTTAAAATGCACTTACTGGAACGCTTCTGAATGGTTTCCAGCATTTAAAGTCAGCAGTTTTGTGCAGTGTCCATGCAGGGCATTCTAACGCTGTAACTATATGAAGACAGGCTCGAATTATTCAATCGAAGCCAGTAACAGCAGATGTTCACTTGTCCCTCTCAGCTCATTACAAATGAAAAAAAAATCTTCTTTTGGCATTAGACAACAATAATAAACATGTTTATCTTCTGCCTACCTCCTACTGTAAGCGTGGATTTTATTCTGCAGGGAGTCAGTACGGTGGCACACAGGCAGCAGCTATCCTACACTGGCTGAAACAAAGAAAAAAGCAGACACTAAGACCCCGTTCAGACCCTGGTGTTTGAATCGGTCTCTAGCGATTAGATTGCAGGTGAGAAAATGACTTCACTCAGATCACATTTGGAGGACGTTTGGACTCTTCCAATAAGGATACGTTTGGCAGTCTGAGCATAATTAAACAGACAACCTTTGGAATAATCTGAATATACTTGTTTTCATCAGAGTGGGTTACAAGAGTGCTGCACGGTGCGTTTCTCTTCGGTTTAATGTTTGTTCTGATTATTTTTAGACCCGCTGTTGGTCAATGTAAGCCGGTCTGAGCAGTGTTGTGTTGCATTATATTTATCTAATTAAATACAGCACTGATGTTATGTTCACAGCGAAGGAACAGGACAGAAAACAGCAGCTCACAGTTTCACTGGGGTGGATTTTTACAGGGAAAAATCCCATATTCTCCCATATTGTTCATATCTGTTTGGTAATTAGGATTATCGAGAGGTAACCACAAAAAGGCTTCAAATGGCTCTGAACCATGTTAATGTCAAAATACCAGAGTTCAGCCCACTGTGTGTGTGTGGAGTGCAGCATTCCTCTAAGTTTCTGGTCTTGTGGGGGGGAAGTTTGTCAGACGGGGGTGAGGACACTCAGCGAATATATAACATATAAAAAAAAACAGCCCACGGATTTTACAAGAACCAGATAAATTGCGTCATGACGAGCCATGGACGGAGAGGCTTTATGGGTTTAAACCACTATTTTCTCCATCAGTGCTTATTTACTGTCTTATTTTTGCATTAAGGTTTTGCCCAAAACAATGAAGTCATGGCCGGTTAAGGTTTCTAACTGAACCCACAATAATTGTGGTGACACTTTTCCTCCTCTCCTCCTCTCTCTCTGCAGCGTACTGCAGTTTGTCAGGAAGAGAAGTAGTTTAGATATTTTTCCTGCAGGTTCCAGCTTTCAAATATATGGCTTGTCGGGACAATAAGGGCACGTTAGTCGCTAACCACGCGTCTGTTTTTAGGGAGACAAATTTGTTTGTAGCTTTTAACTTCAGCTCAGATCTGCTGTATTTTCTTGCCCAATGTTTTGAGTAACTCCTTGTTTTAGAAGCAAAGTAAATAGTGACTGCTTTCTTTTTAGCCACAAACAGATGACATCCACAACTGTTCAGACCTCCCCCACCCCCCACCCCGACCAAATACTTTAGGTCACATGAGTGAATCACCCAACCCTACTGTCCAAACTCTAAAAGTCCCGAGGAGGTCAGGGGTGCTGTGTGAGGGTGGGTGGGTGATCATGTAACAGCTCTGACGTCTCCTCCTGTGCAGTGAAACCTACAGACGTTTATTTGGGGGTTTGGATAACGCTAGGGGAAATGTTGGAGTTGGTAATTGGCATCCAATTGCAAAGACATTTTGGAGCTGGAATATTACTTTTTAGTTTGAACGCTCAGTCTGAGCCGACCATTTGCAATCGAACCACCCAAGACGGATCTTTAACGCAAGGTCTGAACAAGGCCTAGCAGTCTAAGCAACTCATTTCTTTATAACCACTGCAAGTCAAAATGTAACACGATGAGGCATAGAGGCAGAAAAGCATCCACCTGTTTCCAGGGATCCTGTCAATCTTAAACAATACTGAGTCGTCAGCCAAAACAAGCCACTGACTGAAAGAAAAGGCCTGGAAAAAAATCTAGTGTATGTTGTTCTTGGAGTGTTTAAATCTCAAAATTAACAAAAATAGTTATTTACTGCTTTTGACAAAATACTCTGCAGGAGCAAGTTGTCCCCAACAAATACTTGTGGTTTAATTAAGATTAAAAACAGACGAGCAGAAATCAAACTATAAATTTGGGAATTGTTTTTTTTCACTTTTTACATTTTCAGCACAAATCTATAGGCTTCTTTTCTGAGTGTCACCAACAAAAAGTAAGTGAGGTTCTGCGCTCCATCTGAAACATACGTAAAATAACACCTTGTATTTTAGGGGAAACATGCGTAATTTTAAATTATATTTTGTTTGTTCATTTGTGGGTTCAAGACAAAAAAAAGGAATAAATTGTGTGAAAAAAATGTGATTCCAGATTAGTTCTGCCTAAAGTGTCTCAAAAAAAGGCAAAAGGTGACTGCAGTATCAGACTGAACACAATGCTACAGTTAGTGCCAACATTAACACCAATAAAACCACTAAAACAACGATGAAAGAACAGAACAGAAGGTGGGTAAAGGAGGAGGAGGGGTCCTTGAAATCAGATTGTATGAGCGGAGAAGCAGCACCTGTGGCAAAGGCAATGAGCAAAGCAGCAAAGAGCGGCACCAGGCGCAGCACGTGGCGTCCGATCGGGACGACCGGCAGCATACGCGAGAGTCGGCGTGTCTCCCCAGAATGACACTGAAAATTACCTGTTTGCATCGTTAGTGTTATCCTCCTGAGACGGCAACATTTGGATGTGCCGAGTCTCCGAAAAAAAAAAAAAAAAAGGTTAAAAGTTTTCTACTGTTGCAGAGGCCAGAAACAATCTTGAGTATGAAAAAAGAGCAACGGACGACCGAGTCGTTTGTTCTGGCCTGATTTTATGTTGCATCGAGAATTTCAGAGTCTTCTTCACCAGTCTGGATGGAAGTCTATGGTGCCATCAACACCTCATTATGCTTCTTTAAGATTTTTTTTTTTTCCCCCAGCAACTCCAGGAGGCTGCAAGTGTCCACCCACTGCTGCATCCTGGCAGATAGCCCAAAGTCTTTAATCAATCCCCCTCCCCTTCCTGTCAAAGGCTGTCTGTTAACAGCTAGCACCTAAACAAACTGTCCACTTTAACAGCTGCAGACCTGGGTCTAGATGTATTTATGGCTCAGAAGAAACAAGACGTAAAAAAAAAAGCATTTTAAAGAAAACCGAAGCTTCCAGGATTATTATAATTTAAATATTTGCATTTGGTCCACTGAGCACCTGAAAACAAATGCCAGGGTTTCAACAAAAGAGTGTTTTCTACAGTACATCTTCATTCGAAGGGTTTAATATCACTGACTGTTACTTTAATGATAAATACCTGCATATGCACAGATAATATGACAGGAGTGTAAAATAAGAAAATGTTGCATGAACAACTTAGAAGGACAATGCAACTGTTTTGCAGATATTTGGTAATTATCAAATTATCAATAAAATGCTTCTTTGCTATACTTTTTTTTAGACTTTGTGTCATGGTGAATGCTTCTTTACCCGGGTCTGCAGAGCTCAGTTCTTAGACAGCGCTCGATGCTAAAACTTGGGCTGGTAGAGGGCCACGCGCCCGCTGAGGCAGCCCGAGGCCAGCTGGCAGTGTGTCGGGGAGAACTTGGTGGTGAGCACCACGTCGCTGTGCGAGTAGATGGAGCGCACCTCCCGGAGGCAGCTGGTCTGCACCGGCAAGCAGTCGGCCAGCTCGCCGCAGCGCTCGTCGAAAGCCAGCAGGCGCACGCCGTAGCCATAGGGCGAGCAGATGAGCCGCCCGTCCGGACTGAAGCACAGCTCTTTGATGTAACCCCGGCCCACGTTGGCCTCCTCGATGTAGTGGGTGAGGCGGAGGGAGCAGCGAGGGGAGACCAGCGGCCGCGTGGGCGCTCCCTCCTGGAACTCGTACACACACGTCCACTGCAGGAGGAGAGAGGGTAGAAAAAAAAAAAGATTGAGAGCGTCTAAGCAATACTGTCCCTGTCCCAGTATCGTAATCGAGAAGAGCATCTCCTGAAGGAGCCACAGTGACAAACAACAAGCATCAAGTCACATAATCAGGTGAAGGAAGTTCAACAAAGCTGGACTTTCTTTCCTTAGCCTGGCTTGACAAAACCTAAGATAACAGCTCCTACAACAATGATTCTGATGTTACTTTGGTAACTCAAACTTTCTGCTTTAGTCTCAGCGCACATTCACATAAAAAGGGGCGGTCTATGTCTCATGTGTTGCTTTTTCTGTTCAGTCGAACAAATATAATAAAATTCTGCTCGCCCTGAGACTTTATTCATAAAGAACATCCAGATGCATTATTGGATAATAAAAAATATACATATCATTACAGAAAAACACAGGTACCCCAGTTAGGACAACTACAGAAGAATGTAGTAGAAAACTCCTAGTTGTATAAATCAGTGATTTGGCAAATTCAATCACAAACAATGTTTAATGCAGGGATATATTTCCATTATATCATTCAATCTAATAAATATAGACTAAGCCATTCTAATCCTTTTTAAAAATAAACTCAGCTAAAGAAAAGTTGAAAGAAAAGAAAAGCTGAAAAGTAATATTAGAAAGTTGAATAATTTCTAAGTGTTCTTTTAGCCTGTGTTTTAATTTTTGGTGCAATTAGCCGATAAGCTGAAGTTACTGAAGTACAGAAACAGAGATCAGACCTTTAACTGTTTGAATACGTTTTTGCTGAGATACCAGTCAAAGGTGCAGTGGCGTGCTTCTCACCTCCTGGTCGTCCATGTTGCTGGAGCAGCGGATGAGGGTGGCCCAGCCTTTGGGGTGGAGCTGCAGGGACGTGATGCAGTTGCCCCGGTCCTTCTCTCCGGGGATTTCAGGCGTTAAAACCTCCAGACTGTTTCTTGGAGAAAGGCCTGAGAGGGAACAACAAAAAGAGGTGTAAGGATGCTAAGATCACTCCGGGCAGTTTGGATCACACTCTGATGATCTCAGACCTTCTCTGTGAGGATGAATCTTGCTGGAGTCGTTTCCCTGGCGAGGAGTCGCTGATGACCGGGATGCCGATGTGCCTCCATCTACACAATCACAAACATGATTAAAGGTCGCTTTCCCGCCAAAATAAAACGACATTCAATCTGCCATTTTGACAAGTAAATTTTAATATTAAGGATTATTTTAGCACTACTGTGTTACATTAAAGCATACAGAACATTTCCACATTGTGTGAAGTACCTAAATGATTTTACTCATCAATAAGCAATCCTCTATAAAAACAGATTTTTGGAGTGTTTAGGATACAAATAAATCACACCAAATGAAAAGCAAGAGTTTCTTACTTTTGCCATTAAACTTATCACCCGCCACAGATTACGTTTTTGCTCATGTCTGTGTGTGTGCTGGTTTGTTAGCAAGATATTTCATGAACCGCCGGATGGATTTGAATGAAACTTTCAGAGAGAAATCATTGGACGTACATCTACATGGAGTCAAAGCAATTCAAAAGGTCCACCACAGCTACACCCCAGTCAAGTTTTACAAATACTGAGCTAAAATTTGACGTGGTAGTAGCTGAGAGGCATCCACGACACATCCCACGGTATCCAATAAGATAAAGCGTAACATTGTTTTAATGGCTTGAATGAAACGTCTACACTTCTGACATTTCTCAACACAAAATAATATGAGTCTAAAGATGGCATGAAAGGCGCTGGGCGATATGCATTCCTTCAAGGACGTTTTAATTTGTTGATGTTTTGGAGGATTTTTCACAGAAAATGCTTCAGACTTCATACACATTCAAGCAAGCATGAAGTTAAAGAGCAAAACCCATTTCACGTTGTTTTTCCTTTACAAAGGCAGCTCCGTTCTAACCTGAGCTTAGTGGCGTCCGTCGCGCTCGCAGCATACGGTAGCTGCCCACTTCAAGGGACTGGGTGAGGTCCAGGTCATGAAGGATGAGCAGGTACCCTGAGGAAGTAGAGATGAGCATCTTGGAACAGTCGGGCGTCAGACGCATCCTCATCAGGTAGCGGGTGTGGAAGAACTTTTTGTGCGGGCAGCCATCCTCTGTAAATCTGCAGGAGTAGATTTACAGACGTCACCAGTATGCTAACATTTATAATTCAATATGATGAAACATTAGTAAATCTAAAACATGTGGTCTGGATAAAAACAAAAAGAAAATGGCTTAAGGATTTAATCACTAGGAAAATACAAAACCTTTCAGTATGTATTTTAGTAGCTTAAAAAGTAAAATTAGTTTCATTACTTGATGGAAGGGATGAAGGAAAGGCAGTCTATAATTCTTTTACCATTCAGAGGCATAAAGTTTTGAAAGTAAAACAAATTATTATCCCATTCTGGGATATAAAATTCCCTTTTAAAACTGACAATCCAAATCCTGCAAAGACAGCCAACCTGTTAGTGTCCCATGTGATGACGTTGCCATCGAAGCCAGAGGTAACCAGGAGCCGAGTGTTGGTGTCGTACTCGATGTTCTTCACCCAGCTGGCGTGGCCGTGCAACGAGCACACCTTTGAGTTCAGCTTACGCAGGTCCCATAATGCAATTGTGGTGTCGTCAGAGCAGGTGGCAAACAAACGGTTGTCCAAAAACCTACAGAAACAGGGCAGCCACCATTTCTTCAGCAGACTGCTTAATTCCTGGCAGTTATCACTGAATACACATTTTCTTTTAAATCATTTGATCAGATAATAAATCTTCTGTGTAAATCTAAAAGCAGAAGTGAGAGAAATGCACCTTATGTTGTTGACGCAGTCTTCGTGGGCCTCAGTTAGGGTTCTGATGTGCCTTGACGAAACGGGATCGAACAGGAGGACCTCGGTCTGCTCGCAGGCCACAGTTAGCACGGACCTGATTTGAGTGTGGACACAAATCAAAATCACTCACAAGACGCAGGAGGAGGAAGACGGTTTTCTGATCACGATACAATCTAAACTCAGAAAAAAGTTGGGACGTTGTGTAAAATGTAAATAAAAACATCCATCCATTTTCTTTTCTCGCTTTTTTGTGCAGGGTCGCGGGGGGAGCTGGTGCCTATCTCCAGCGGTCACTGTGTGAGAGCCGGGGGACACCCTGGACATGTCTCCAGTCCATCACAGGACCACATAGAGACAAACGAGACAAAAAAACTATTCATGCACTCACTCACACCTAGGGACAATTTAATGTTACCAATGAACCTAACATGCATGTGTTTGGTCTGTGGGAGGAAACCAGGGAGAACATTAAAACACTGCTGTCTTCTCTGGACCAAAGCTCATTTAAAATGGACTGAGGGACAGAGAACTGATTTATGGTCAGAGGAATCAAAATTTATAATTCTTTTTGGAAACTATGGATGCAGTGTATTCTATACAAAAGAGGAGAGAGAGCATCCAACCTGCTATCAGCATACAATTCAAAAGTCTGCCTCTCTTATGGTATGGGGGTACATTACTGCTTATCGTAAGGACGGCCTACGCTTCTAGAAAGGCTCCATCAAGACAGAAAAGTATAAACAAGTTTTAGAACATATACTCCCATTCAGATGATGTTCTCTAAGGGGAAGGCCTTGCATATTTCATCAAGACAATGTTAAACCTCAGACTGCATCATTCCAGCAGCATGGCTTCATAGTAGAAGAGTCCAGGAGCTGAACTGACCTGCCTGCAGTCCAGACCTCTCACCAATTTAAAACATTTGACTCCTCATAAAACAAACAAAAAAATCCAACAAAGACCTATGTTTCATGATGAATAAAATACAAATCATTGCAATCTGTTTTTACTTACATGTTACCTAACTGAATGAAGATTAAGAGCAGAGATTTTAAATTTCTGAAACTGAGCGAATCACAACGATCACGTACAGCTAAATAAAAACATTACAGCTGTAAGAAAAGCAGATCATTTTCAGGTATTCAACGAGTGTTTTGCAGATCTACTTAAAACGAATCATCTCAGCTGTTGTCCTTTTTTTACAATACATTATAATAAGCAATGTGAAAGCATTAGCACCAACATTTGCACCAATGACAACACAATCACACAAGCTCTTCACCATGCTGACAGTAAACTGAGGCTACAGCTGACTTTACAGCAAGGATAAGCTGCTATCATACGATCACAAACAAATGTGACCCAGGACAGACAGCTTGACCCGGTTTGGCTGCAGGATTTACCTCTTACATCTGCTGTCTAGTCCAAGAGTACTGAACCCTGGCTGCACTCATTATTACTAACAGCTGTGGGTGTCTTTCAAGACTCTTATTCAGCACTTGTGCATTTCTTTTAAAGGGACTTTTACAAAAGAAGTCCCAAAGGTTGATGCCATATTAAACAGTTGCAGCACAAAAAGCAGCAGGATGTGTAGATGTAAGTCCAAGGCCCGAGATCCGGACTACAAAATGTTCTGGTCTTACCCGTCCGGGGAGTACTCCAGGTTGAACACGGCTCCGTGGGTCTGGGTGCTCAGATTCACCGACTCCACAGCTGGATTCATTGAGCTGTACAAACTGGTCATTGTCCTAAAGTTGTCCCGCGCTGGGTCCACAAACAGCCCCCGTCTTATAGTCCTGCTCTGCAGCCAGGAGAACAGACTATCCCCCCGGCTGCCGCCGCTCCCACTCTGCGGCGCGGCGGCCGGGGAGCAGGGGGCTTCTCGTTTTTCCGCCCCGGGAGACCCTGCGTTCCGCTCGGGCTGCGGCGGCGAGGGAGAAGCCCTCCGCGCGATGTCATCCTCTTCGTCCGACTCGTCGATGTCGCGGTCCTCATCTTTGTCGGAGACGCTGCCGGTGTTGTCGGGCCTGTCCTGCGACTCGTCGGCGTCCTCGCTGTCGCTCTGGCGCTCCGAGCTCATTGTGGCGACTTCGGCGTCCACACAGCCGCTCGGCTTTCCGGGGAGCAGCCTCTCCGCTCGGCGGGGAAAAGTGCAGTCAAATAATGACTCCTCTCTGCACTTTTTAAGACGGCATTGCGCGGCACTTTAGCTGCATGGCTACGATAGTAAATAAAAATATATATCTATGATTTGTTTCCAGGTTTGGCAGCTCCTCGTCGCCGCCCGGAAAAACAAACATTAGCTACAATTTGACCGGAAGACAACAGCTCACCTTTCAAAATAAAGGCGCATTGTAAGATTAGCTAAAAGATTCAAGCGACGCTGTTAACGTACTCAAAAGTGGTTTTGTATAACATTATTGCAGACATTTTATCCGTTGAATATGAAGAATAAACCCGTTTAAGTATTTTGCTTCTCGAGTCAGACACAAGCTTTTAAATGTAAACTCAAAGTTCAAATTCTCATAACTGCCCACTAAATGACAACATTGACACTTTTCGGCGCCGAACTCAATTAATACTTGAAACTATCAAAAGCTAAGCATGCTTAAACTTAAAACTTGAAAAGCCTGTGCGGATGTTTGAAGATTATTTTGATTAACTTCACCTGTTTTGTTCTTGTCAAAAAAAAAAAAAAGAAAAAGAAACGGAGACGAAGTTCCACTTCCGGCGTCTTGTTGCTCTATCTGGCTCGTTGCTGCCACCTGTTGAGCAGATATTGTATGTGCATCATTGAAGTGCACAGTTTATGCTAGTACTTAAAGGTAACACATAGAGGGTGTAGTTCTACAACTTCTAAAGGAAGCACAAGAGTGCAGTTAAAAACAGAACATGACTTAACAGAGCCTATTTATTCATATATTATAATTCATTTGGAAGTGTTGGATGAAAGAACACAAGCATTTGAATTACTTGAATTTTGGGCAGGCTCTGTCTCAAAGTTAAGCTCTGGTAAGTGCCCATAGTCCTCAAACAAACAAACAAAGTTTATCAGAACAATGCAAACGTCTAAAGCCATCTTTAATTATCACCCACTATGAAAAGACATAGGGGAAGGAGAATGTTTTTGCTCTTGAGTATGTCTGTTACCAAAATATCTCAAGAGGCACTGGACAGATACTAATGAAACTCTCAGAAAAAAATCATTTAATGTACCTCTACAACTGATTAGCTTTTGTTATCAACTCCATTCAAAATGGCCACAAAATCCAACTGGTTTTAGAAAACACATGACTGGCTGTAACACAGTCAAGATTACAGATATTGACCTAAATTTTGCTGTGGTAGAATCTGAGACTGATCCCCAACACACATTTTGAGCACTAACAGCTTGTGTGAGGTCTTTGTTTAAAAAAATTTTCAATAACCTATTTTGGGTTTATTTTGTCTGGCTGTGGGCAGATGATCTCATGAACCACTGGACGGGTTTTAATGAAACTTTCAGGAAATAATTACTTGATGTAACTCTACAACTGATTAACTTTTGAACTGAATTTAATTTGAGATGATTAGATGGTTTCTAACGAAACAAATTTAAAGGGGGTGGGACTGTCCCCTACTCTTCCTTGGTGGAAGCCCTGGTTAGAAAGCCTGAAGAGATAAGGATCAAAACCCCTTTACTTTACTCTTTCCCCCTCAAACTGATCTTTAAGAGGAACCAAAACCACACATTTTCTATCAGATCATTTCCACTGATATGTAATTACATACCAAAACAGTAAAAAGGCTTTAGCTAACTTGAAGAAAAGAACGTTTCCCTTTTTTTTTGGCACCAGCGCAACATGGTATCAACACCTGACTCTAAGTTATGCAAAGTAAGTTCTGACATGCTGGGACAGTTTACACATCGTGGATACAGACAGACGTATGGGCAGGCCTTACAGGGAGCTCTGCCCCGAGGCATTTCAACATGAAAGTGGGACATAATTACAGTTCTGACCCTCTCAGTGTGCATGCCTCAACACTAAGCCCTGGTTTCTGCCCCTCTTTGGATAGCTGTGCGTAAAGCTCTTTGCTGGGGTTTACGGTGAAGTTAGTTTCAGGTTGGATATAGGATATTCAGCGGCGTCTTCCTGTCCTTTGACCCGGGGCTGACAGTCAGATTTCGGTCAGCTCCCTCCTCCTAAACAAGGTGGTTCACTTAGAGACCGTCAACAAAATACTGAACCAATGACACTTGGAAAAACAAAAATGAAATAGCCTCCATGTCATGTGAACATGGCCAAGAGTAAACCTTGAATTGCTTCACTAGACTGGACTAAGACTGGACTGGATTTAGCACAAATTTTACATCACCTGGTCCAAAAACATGGAAGCTATTTTAAAACATCATGACATTTTTTTAAATTAAAATATATATATATATAAAAAATGAAACACTTTAAAATCAGATAAAATTAGGTGCCTCTAATTCAGTGGTTCCCAAACTGTTTGGCTTCTGAGCTACAAAATAAGAGCATGAGAGGTTTGTGATCCAAAATACTCCCACTTAAATCAAACAAATTCTTTTTATTAAAGAAGAACATCATGACAACCCCACAACCTTAACAATACAATACCAGTTTTATTAATCATTACTGTTGCATCTATACTTTGCTGATTTTGTGGTAAAAATGTGCCATTAGCAGTCTATTTATATTTAATTTAATTTCTGGAGATCATTTAGGGACCCTCATTTCAAGTTTCATGACGCACAATGGGGTCCCGACCCCAACCTTGGGAACCGCTGCCCTATTTATTCAAGTCTCGTCCTGAAGCTCACTTCTCCGCGGTCCTCCACCAACGGTTTTTTTTTTCTTTTTTTTTGCGCACGCGTCCATACTCGTGTACATCTGCTTGCAGTATATAAAGGCAAGCACGTAGGGGAATCTGTCGGGGTTGGGCAGTAAAAATGTCAAGTGCGCGGAATGCAGCGGCCAGCCCAAGCGCTGCAGGTTGCGCGCTTTTACGCACAGCCGCGGGTGGGATTATCCTGATCTGGTTCGAGGTGATGCTCGTTACGGTCCAGCCGGCAGCCGCTCACCCTCAGTGCCTAGACTTCGAGCCACCTTTCAAGCCTCAGTGGCACCTGGAGTTTTGCACGCAGTACCAGGACTTTGGCTGCTGCGACCAGAAAACGGATAACATGATCGCGGAGAGATACTGGGACATCATCGAGCATCTGGAGAAGGCGGGTTATGATCTGTGTGAGGCCATGCTGAAGAAAATAATGTGCCAGGTATAAGGTCATTTCATCTTCATAAATCATAGTTTTCAATGCTTCCCCTGAGTTGGATTTACATAAAAATGCTTATGTAAATCCAGTGCGCAAAGTTTAAGTCAGAATAAAGCACAGCCAGAGTCATGAGATTAACTTATTGTACACTTTAGGAATTAAAAGTTTGGTTTATTTAACTTACTTATGTCAACTTTTCCACTAAAACATGGTTATTTAAATGTAAAATTCATATATATTTATATATGTACAACTTTACATATGGGTTTGTCAAAATATCATACAAAACCTTATCATATAAAAATGTTGGCTAACAACCCTAATTCTGAAAAAGTTGGAACATTATATAAAATATAAATAAAACAGAATGCTGTCATGTTCAAATCTCATACAGATATTTTGTTCACAGTAGAACATAGTAAACATACCAAATGTTTAAACTAAGAAACTGGACAATTTTTAGGAATGAATAAGGTAATTTTTTTGTGGCAGCAACACATTTCTTTAAAGTGGCTCCAGGTCCATGTTTCCTCTGTGAAGCCTCTCCTCTTCTAACATCAGTCTGTAAACATCTAGGAACTGAGGAGAGCAGCTGCTGGAGGTTTTAGAGGGAATGTTGTCCCATTCTGCTCTGATGGAGGATTGTAGCTGCTCAACAGTCCTGAGTCTTTACTGGACCTTTTGTTTCATAATGAGTCAAATGTTTTCATTGGTGAGAGGTCTGGACTGCAGGCAGGTCAGTTCAGCTCCTGGACTCTTCTACTATGAAGCCATGCTGCTGGAATGATGCAGTCTGAGGTTTAACATTGTCTGCTCCTTTCAGAGGATCTAATGCACCCCCACACCAGCGGAGGGCCCAAATATCACAGACATTCAATACTGAGCTCAGAGATTTCTACAGATTCTTGAAATGGCATGATGGGATATTCAAAGTTGTCCCAATTTTCCATTGAGAAACATTATTCTGAAATTGTTCCACCATTTTTAGATGCAGTTTTTTCACAGACTGGTGAACCTCTGCCCATCTTTACTTTTGAAAGATTCAGCCTCTATAAAATGCTCTGTTTATATCCACTCCTCTTACTGACCAGTTGCCAACTAACCTAATTAGTTACAAATTGCTCCTCCAGCTGTTTCTTATTCAGACCACTCACTTTTATGATCTTTTGTTGCCAGTGACCCAACTTATTTGAGATGTGTTACTGCCATATAATTCAAAATGACCTTTTTCCGTTTAAGACTTTTAATTTAAACATTTGATGTTCTGTTGTGAATAAAATATGAGTTCTGTTCTGCATTCTGTTTTAATTTACATTTTTCACAGCCTCCCAATGTTTTTGGAATTGGGGTTGTAGTATACATAATACTGGGTGCTAATGTGACATTTCTGCTTGACTTTTGAATGATTTGTCCAACTTTAGGCCATTGTAGCTTTATTCTGTCATCTCCATGTGCACAAAAACGTCTTATTTTCGTGATTCAGGAATGCTCTCCTTATGCTGCCCACCTGTATGATGCTGAGGATCCCTACACGCCTGTCAGAGACCTACCAGGACTTTGTTTTGGCTATTGCTCTAAATTTCACAGCAAGTGTCGCCATGTGCTCAAATATTTAACTGTGAACCAAGTGCTGCTGGACACCTCTGAGCGGGACATGTCCACATTCTGCAGCATAGTCGACCTTTCTGACCAGGACTACTGCTACCCCAATGTTCTGAAGAGTACTGACCTCAACAGCAACCTGGGACAAGTTGTGGAGGACCCCAGAGGGTGTCTGCAGCTGTGTCTGACTGAAGTGGCCAACAATCTCAGGAACCCTGTGTTGATGCTGCACAGCGGCGACGACACACACCGGATGTTCATCGCCGAGCAGGTGGGCTTTGTCTGGGTTTACCTGCGTGACGGCAGCCGGCTGGAGCAGCCCTTTCTGGATATGAGTGGGGAGGTACTGACGACACCTTGGCTAGGGGATGAGAGGGGCTTCCTGGGCATGGCCTTCCACCCCAAGTATCGACACAACGGACGGTTCTTCATCTACTACTCCATTCAGGTCAACAGCAAAGTGGAGAAAATCAGAATCTGTGAGATGAAGGTGTCCAGCTATGACATGAACATGGCTGATCCTTTCTCAGAGAGGTAATATTTGTTTCTTATGTCAAAAATGTCTTTCAACTTATATTTCCATAACCTGTAGTTTGATAGACATTTAGAGCAATGATGTATTCACTGAGATGCTGGAACAGCTCCAAAAGCTTGCATAGACTTGCTGCATATATAATTTATACTTCATAATATGTCAGGCCCTATGCATCATTGAGATTTTTACTAACCTTCACATCGAAAAACAATGTAAAATACCCACATTTACCAAATTAAATTAAAGGTCTAGCCTTTCTTTGAAGGGATGCATGTCATCGGCCACCTTTCATGGCAGAGTTTTAGATTAAGATTATTTTATCCTAAGAAATGACAGTTTCAGCTGCTTCAGTCAAACCTTGAAAATAACAATATGTGTGAACTGATGCAATATTGCAAGATGTCACACTCAGAGTACACACTGAGGATGTTTCAGTTTTACATGAAAAATGTTTTGGTTGAATATTCAAGTTAAGTTTTTTTTTTTTTTTCAATGTCTCAGACTTTGTCTGTCATCAGATGCTGCATGAAGTGTGTGTGATGTGCTTGACGTAAAGAAGCTAAAGCAGGAAAGCCTGGCTCAAAGCTTGCCTGCAGGGCGCACTGCAGTCTGAAATATGTCAGGGTTTCAATCTACAGTGTGCTGACGTATCAAGTTAAATCTCTGCAGGCTTAGTTTCTGAATTGCGAACACTTACTGTTTTGTTTTTTCTAACTCTGGAACATATTAACACCATGGAACCTTTTTCTTTAACATATTTTGCTCTTCTTCACAACTGTGTAGAAGACAGATTTTTATATAACTCACCCATCTGATGTCATGAACTCGAGTGTTTCTGTCCAGAGAGCGAAACCAAAACCACACACGGAGACGAGAATAACGGTAAGTGAGTTTATTTACATGTGCAGCTATATACAGTGGTCGGAGTCTGGAGGAGTCTGCAAGATAAGGAGAGCGGGGTGAGTCTC
>NC_051439.1:7571390-7587659 GCF_001649575.2 Kryptolebias marmoratus
CTAATCAGTGGGAAACTGGAACACCTGTGGAAGAATGATTAGTGGCTCTGCCCACAAGGCGGAGCCAAACCCAGATCCTCACATCTGAGTCATAAATGTAGAGGTTATTATTTGGTTCTGGTGTTATTTTTTTCATTATGAAACATGGAAACCAGAGATGTTTGTATAAAAAGCAAGCCCATCACCTCTATAGCATATGCAATTGTAATGAACTGCATCTTTTTTTATGTTCAGAGTGATTTTAGAGATTGAGGAGCCTGCTGCAAACCACAACGGAGGCCAGCTGCTGTTTGGTGAAGACGGTTATTTGTACATCTTTACAGGAGACGGTGGAAAAGCTGGAGATCCTTTTGGGAAGTACGGCAACGCACAAAACAAGTAAGAAAAAACAAAAAAGATCAATGGGATTTTGGTGATACATGAGAAAACTCAGCCCTCTTTGGAGCTCTACAGCTCAGGCTTACTTCACAGCAGAAATATCATTCAGAGTTTAAATGGGTTACAAGAAGTTAAACTTTACATTACTCAAGTGGCATTTGGATATTTCTTATAGTTTTTACACAATCATAGTTTTCTCTCAAACACAGCTCACTGTACCATCCACTAATGCTGCTTAAAGCTCTATCAGGCAAAGAAGAAGCCAGATGTGAACACCATCCAGAAACACTGCTGTCTTCTCTGGACCAAAGCTCATTTAGAGGGACCATCCAACCTATTATCAGCGCAGTTCAAAAGCCTGGCTCTCTGATGGTATGGGGGTACATTAGTTCCTCTGAAATGGGCAGCTAACACATCTGGAAAGGCACCATCAATTAAAAAGTGTATCAAGGATTTAGAACAACATATGCTCCAATCCAGACATCTTTTTCAGGAAGGCTTAACATATTTCATCAAGACAATGTTAAACCTCAGACTGCATCATTCCAGCAGCATGGCTTCATAGTAGAAGAGTCCAGGAGCTGAACTGACCTGCCTGCAGTCCAGACCTCTCACCAGCAAAGACTCAGGATTGTTGAACAGCTAGAATCCTCCATCAGACCAGAATGGGACAACATTCCCTCTAAAACCTCCAGCAGCTGCTCTCCTCAGCTCCTAAATGTTTACAGACTGATGGTAAAAGAAGAAGGGAGGCTTTACAGAGGAAACATGAATTTGGAACAACAATTCTGAGATGTTTCGCTTTCCTTAAAATGAAAAATGATTTGTTTTTATTCTAATGGTACAATTTCAATTTCTTAGTTAAAACATTTCATATCTTTATTATGTTTTATTGTGAATAAAATATAGAATTGCATTCTGTATTTATATTTTACGCAACAACCAAACTTTTTTTTTAAAATTTGGGTTGTTTTTCCACTTCTGCAAAAGCAAAATATCAGTCTTTCACATCTACTACAGGTCTTTTAGAATATGAAACTTTCTTGTTACCCAGGAGTGCTCTGCTGGGAAAAGTACTCCGCATTGATGTGGATGGAACTGACTACAGTGGGAAACAGTACAGGATCCCTCCTGACAATCCGTTTCTTGGAGACCAAGATGCACGGCCAGAGGTCTTTGCGTACGGGGTCCGGAACATGTGGCGATGCTCTGTGGACCGTGGAGACCCGGTGAGTCGCCACGGAGAGGGTCGGATATTCTGCGGCGACGTTGGTCAAAACCGATACGAAGAAATCGACATTATTGTGAGTGGAGGAAACTATGGGTGGAGAGCGAAAGAGGGCTTCGAGTGCTACGACATCAAACTGTGCTACAACTCCTCCCTGAGTAAGTTTTTCTTTTACTTCATGAGAAACTTCCCTTATGATTAAAATCAAGGGCTTTTTTTCTGATACCACCTGTTGTTTCTGGCAGGAAAAAAATGTTTCCCATCCACTTGAGATTTTGGTTAAATCCAGTGTGTTTTTCTCTGCCACAACAGATGACAACCTCCCCATATTTGCATATAGCCATCATGTTGGGAAGTCTGTCACAGGGGGATATGTGTACAGAGGATGTGAATCACCCAATCTGAACGGCCTGTACATTTTTGGAGACTTTATGAGTGGGTAAGATTCTATTATTGTGTGCCAAATAAGAACTAAATGTGGTTTTTCTAGCTTTTCATCTGTGAGGACAAAAAATTACCTTCCTGTCATGTATCTTGATTTTCCACATGTATGTAATTCAGTCGACTGATGGCATTAGAAGAAGATAAGATAACAGGAAGCTGGAAGGAGAGGAGCATTTGTATGGGAGACACAACGACCTGCTCTTTTCCTGGACTCATCAATCATCACCACAAGTTCATCATCTCTTTTGCTGAAGATGAAGCAGGTGGTGTTTGCTCGGTTTCAGTGTGATGTTCAGCTCTGAACTGTGCCGACGTTAACATTAGTGACGAACTCTCTTGTGTTTTTCAGGGGAACTGTATTTTCTGGCCACTTCGTACCCCAGTAACACGTCACCTTCAGGGACAGTTTTTAAGTTCATGGACCCTTCCAGGTGTAGTATCACACACTGATTGCACGTGCTGACCACCATAACTAAGTGGCCTTAGAAAACACAAAAAGGGCTGTAACTCAGTTGGTTTTACAGATATTAGACAAAGATTTGGATTGGTAGTAGCTGAGAATCATTCCCAACTTATACTCCATTAGCTAACTAATCGCACAATATCTGTTTTTAAACCTTTCCAATAACTAGTGTAGTCAACTAGCAAAATATCTCATGAACCACTGGATTGCGTTTAATGAAAATCCCATAAAGTACTCATTGGATGTACATCTACAACTGAATGACTTTTGAAGTCAACCCAATTCAAGATGGCCACCAAAGCCAACTGACCTGTGGAAACACAAAAATGGCTACATCTCAGGTAATTTTACAGATATTGAGAAAAAATCTTGTGTGTTTGTAGCTGAGAGTCATCCTCAACAAATACTGTGAGTACTAACACATCTTATGAGATCTTGCATTATTATAATTTTTTTTTCCTAACTGAAAATACAACATCTATATTATGTTGATAATATAGATGTTGCAATTGGGGCTCTGAAATGTATCCTTTGTAGCATTATTCTGAACCAGACACCAGGAGTAAATCAAGGGGATTTATACTGAGATCAGCTTTCCACAAAGTAACAAACAGAGCTGAAAGATTTCTCCTGATAATGTTTGCAGTTTCATTGGATAATTACATGTAATCTGTCTTCTGCTTGAGTGACACTTGAATCAATCAAATGGATGGTGCTTTTTGCTCCAAAGCATACCTCAAAGTTCTACAGCATTGAATTTTAGACAGTCACACCTGCTTGGAGCAATTACTCATAAAGACAGCTTTTCTACACAGAAAAGGACACCTTTCCTTTAGAGGCCTCTTTCATTTAGTTGGACTCTTTTTCCAAGAAGTCCAACCTTGAAATGAACCGCATTGAACTTTTTCCTGTTCGCTTTTAAGGAACCTGCCACTTACAGATAAGTGCGTAAACCAATTTCTAGCAGTGTGGAACATGATGGTTTTATTGATAATGTATTTGTAGTTTTTCAGGCTTAAATAAAGTGTGTTAAACACAGCGCTGACTTGAGGTCGTACGGTGCCATAAGCAGAATTTCTTTTGGGAGACCTCCTTTTAGTTAGGCTCTCACCCATCAAGCACTCGCCACCACACCACTAACATCACTTTATGTTGTTTATGCTTCACCCTTTGTGCATTTAAAATAATTAGTTTTATTAAAATTAAGCCAACTATGAATTCCTTACATCGACTTAATTGACCAAATTGACCAGTTTGTGTTTTCAACTACAACTAATATATATTAAACTGTGCATCAACATGTCTTTTGTGGGTTAATTATGTACTATTGGAGGCTCCCTGCTGACCTGGAGGCCCTAAACAGTTGCTTGTACTGCTTATGTCTTGGGCAGGCTAAGGACTTACCATCCACATTCAAATTTGTGATATTTCACAATGTATTTGGTCTCAAACACAACTATAGTGCTGATTGCTGCTAGAAAGTTTTGCCGTTTTGGTCAAAGCTTGTAAATTACATTATATGTATGCATCTCATGCTATATTGCAAAATCTTTTGAAATGCATTAGTGTTTGGAGGACGTGTTGTTAACGACTTGAGCTACTACCACATCAAACCTTAGCTTAATATCTGTATATCTGACTAAGGGAGGAGTACGCCTTACTCAGAGGGACCTCAGCTATGACTCAGAATGAGATATCCTTTTTGTAGAGCAAATCTGTTCTGGCACACATAGGCAGCCATCTTCTCTATATGGTATGCCTGATATGCCCTAACAGGACAAAAAAAAAAAAAAAAAAGAGTGTAGTAGGACAGCGAAGACCATTCACATTTTCCTGCCATTCAAGGAAGCAAATCAAATGCTTCCTCATCTCTGTTTTCTAAACCACATAATGCATTTGCCTTACTGTATAAACAAATAATGAAGTACATTTTTTTAAAGTTCTAAATATTGTACCAAAAATTAAGTCCTTTGACTTGTCAACCTTTGCAGGAGAGCTCCGCCGGGGAAATGCAAGCAGAAACCACTTCCTGTCAAAGTGAGGGGGAAAAAGTTTCTATTTGTTCCCAAGGAACGTAAGCCATGTTACACCTTCGTTTACACGTATCTTTTCAATCGCGTGGATTCAGATTTATTCAAAGAGCCTTTTGAAATTTTCTGTTCATGATTTTTGAGTAAATTAGAGCTTCTGAAAATATCGGATGAATTCAGCTGAAATCATTAGGTAAAATGACCCAAATGAGATTGGAGTGTTGCATCACTTTAAACTATTGTAGCTAAACCTATAAGCTGATGTTGCAAACTGCTTCCCAGGTTGACATTAAACAGTAATTTGAATTTGTCCATTTTTGTGTGTGTGTATGTTGCAGAGCAATTCCACAAAAATTAGGGCATAGCAAATTAAACTTATGACCACTGAGCATAATTAAATTATTTTGTGTAAACCTATAAACAAAACTAAATGTTTTACTTATTTGACTTATTTATGCATTTATATAGACATACAGACATATGCACACACACAGAATGCTAAAAGTGCTAAGAACAAATAGTTTTTATAATTAATGTTGCCCCTAATTAATTATACTCTGTTGCTACTCAGGAGGGCAGTTTCTGATACTTTATAATTTCACATATATATATATATATATTGCAGTCTGGTGAATAAGTATATAATAAGTAGCATTGTAGGAAGTTTTTTTTTATATATTTCCAGACATGAAGCATTGTGAACTTCAGCAGAGAGAGCATTCCAGAGGGTTGGGAATGCAACTCTGAAAGCTTTGTCACTGAAGGTTTGCATCCTGGTGTGAGGGACGGAGAGCTGTTGAGCTTCAGAAGACCTGAGGTTCAGGGAGGGAGTGTAAGGTACAGAGAGGTACAGAGGAGCACAGCTACGATGTTATTTGTATGTGAGAAGAAGAATTTTGTAATGAAGTATTCCAAATGGGAGGTGATGAAGGTGTGGAGAAGAGTTTCTGCCACATAGTCTGGGAGTGATGTCTTGAGATGTTTCTGAGGTTAAAAAAAGGGAGATTTGATGTGGGATTCAAAAGAGAGAGTGGAGTAATGCCAAGGTTCCAAACCTCAGAGGATGGTCAGATGGAGCACCCATCTATTTTCAGAAGAATACCCCTAAATCTCTTAACCCTTCCATGGCCTTCGGGACAAATTGACCTGAAGTTACAAGGGCTTCCTTACCTCTCTTTGTATCTCTCTCTTTTGAGAGCTTCAGGAGGGTTAAGTAGGCTCTGTGGGGAAAGAATCAGGAGCTTGGTTTTGCTGCTGTTGAGTTTAGGTAGATTTGAGGACATCAAGGCTTTGATATCATACAGGCAGTTTACCAGGGAAAGAGGGGGAGGGTAGTGGATGGAGTGGTGCTGATGTAGATTTAGGTGTCATTGGCATATAAGTGACATTTAAGTCCGTGGCAGGAGATGTGACTAAGGGGGAGCATGTACAATGTAAATGATCAAAAGGAAGGTTCCAAGAATAGATCCTTGAGGTACTCCTGGATTAACCAGAGCTGTAGGGGAGGGAGAGTTACCAATATTAAAAAAACTGCTTCTGACCAGACAGGTAACACAACATTTGTGTTTTAAAGAGTTTCCTTGTGGAGTCTAGCATTGTCTTTGTAGGCTTCCAAATGTATAGAGGAGCGAATTTCTTGTAGTCTCTCTAGGTGTCGCCCAGAGGCCTTCGAGGAGCGGAGTTCAACTGTGTAAGTAAAGAAAACAGAGCGGGTTCTTAGAACAGTTATAGAGTCGAGGCAAAGAGAGAGAGTACTAATGTAGAGGTCTGTGAGAACATCAAGTGAGGGTATGGGGGCTTTTGTTGGCAGGTTGGAGGTTAACAAACTAGTTAATGTAGATGTGGTAACAGATTTGATATTAGAAAAGGCATTTAGTACCCAGGTTAGGGAGAGTGGTAGAAAAAGTAAACGTACATAAAACACTGAAACATACAAAATTAAACGTAAGACCATTGGTATGGGTGTTTTTAAAACGCTTTAAACTAAACAGACATACTCTATTAAAATTTGCAAATGTATGAATTTATTAAACTGCAAGTTTAACAATTTTTAAAAACCTAAATCTGGCCTATTTTAGCCGAATTCACCCTTTTCTTCAGTCAGTCTGCACATTTAAGCCACAAGTTTTCTTCATATGATCAAGTCACTTCAGTCGATGGTAGAAGTGGAAATCATTTAAGGAAACTCTAATCCAACAGATAGCAAATTGGCTATATTCAGTGTTTACTTTGTAATTTTCTTTTTTTCTTCACATTTCTTGTCTTTTAAAAGCTGGATTATATAATCACACTAGGGTCAAATATAAGATATAAAAAGCTGCATCCCCCCCACCTTTTTTTTTTTTTACACAAAACATGTTTAAAATGGAAAGAGACAAGTATTTCAAAACAGTTAGGCCTGACTTAGGCACCAAATATTTCAACCAGTTTTACGAGATACAATGTGGCTGCAGAGTTGGCTCAGTTGTTAAAATGGGTACTTGCCTGTGCCATTTCAGAGACTGTGTTGAACACAAATGAAAAACCAACAAGACCACCACCAAGAAAATACAACCTGACCACCAAACCGCCGGTGACAAGCAGCCAGCGCAGACCAACGGCATCTGCAGCCAGCGTGACAACGGTGGCCAGTGCTGCAAAGCCGAAAGCCAAACCACCTTCTGCAAAAGCAACAAAGAAGAATAAGGCCAAACCATGGAAAAAAAGAAAAAAACTCAACGAGAAAGACAAGAAGGCACAAACGAAGAAGAATACTATAAGTAAGGAAACTAAAGCACAACCTAAGAAGCCAGCTGGGATGAAGCCTGTTAAACTCAAAGGAAAACCAAAGACAAATCAAACTTTCACAGAGAATTTCAACAGTAAAAAATCGTCCAACAGCTTGAGAGAAAAAATCCACTCGAGGAGGAAAAATCACCAGAGGAACGGTGCGCAGAAGGAAACAGGACTGAAAATGAAAGTGTCTGAAAAGGAACATCTTGCCTTCCCAAATAAAACAAAGTCAAGTGTGAAAACCAAAACAAACCAGATAAATGTAGTTGGGTAAAAAGCAGACAATCAAGAGATGCCAGAGCACTTTAAAATGGTATGCTCCAATATAACAGAATCAATACTTAAAGGCAGGTTTTGGACATTTTAAAGTGGGGTTCTGTGGAAAAGTTAAGAACGGTTAATATCTTACTTGTTGTAGACAGCTCTTTGATTGACCTCAGTTTGGAGAAACAGAGTTTACGTTTGACAGGACTGATGAGCTAACAGCTAGTCTGAATTTAGTTTAATTTAGTTTAATTTCTGCCAAAATAACTATGCAATGCAACATTGAAAGCGGCATAATAGCTATCACACACAGCCAGAGGCAAAAGGACGATGTTTTTGCACATGCTTTTGTGTGTGTTTGTTTGTTTGTGATATATATCTGGTAGTTCAGTAGCTGAGAGTCATTCACAACACATACTCTGAGCTCAAACACTTTTAACGAAATCTCACAATATCACATGAGATTGAGCGATTTGTGATTTACAACTCTTCTCAACATAAGACATTCTTGGTTTAAAACTCTGCGGGCGATATGCAATCCTTCAAGGACTACAAGCCATTTAATATATGAAATGGTGTTTTTTTAAGATGGCAGCAACCCACCAACAAAGCTGCTAGCACATCAGTCCTGTCAGACATGAACTCTATTTCTCCAAACTGAGGCAGATTGAAAAGCTATCTACACCAGGTAAGATAATGATTGCTCTAATTTTTTGATGACTTGTGAATACTTTTATATTTTGAAATATGTTTACTCATGTATCCATCTGCAGCAAGCTGCTCATTCACCTCTCTATATGCTTATCAAGCTAACTAGTTCCTTTATTTTTTCATCAACTTTAAGCTGCAACAAGTGCATCTCCTAAAGTGTAGAGCTTTTGAGGTACAAACCATTCATCTGTTGCCTGCAGCTATGCACGTAATCCCACAGCTTCCTTTATATTTTATTTTTAACCATCGTAAAGTGTCTGCCCTCTCTGTATTTGGAGCAAATCAAACATGTTTCAGTCTAAACGAGCATCAAACACCCACAAAAAGCCTTTCTAACTATACCGATGCTCAGCGATTTTAAATCGGTCTAATTTTACAGTACGTACAAGCGTTAAAAATAACCATTAAATGTGTCTGTGCAGCTCAGAGAGCTCTCTGTAATTAAACTCCACAGCACTGATCGTAACTGGAACCCCTGTGTTTGTGGCCTGCATAATGACTGCTGTAAATTAAAAGCCACGCTCGCTTCCACGTGCGCTGGTGCCGCCGAGGTCGAGTAAATCTCAAACATCCAGTTTTGTTTTTAGTTTTTTTCTCTCTCAGCTGCCAGTTGTGTTGTGGCGTTTATAGTTCCTGAATGATATTTTTAACTGTTGTGTACTTATAGTGGCAACAGAGAGGTCAGTGAAGGCAGATGTAAACTTCAGCCATTTTTGTAACATAAGGGACTGAAGACCACGTGACTATCAGACGCCCCCCATCTGGGTCTGATCACCTGATTTTTATGTCTCTCAGAGGCTCCAGAATGTAAAGAAATGAAGTCAGCTCACCTGTATTGCTTCGAATAAAAGCGAAAGGTTGATATGAGTTTGTCTTTTTTACAATTTAACAGTAAATAGTAAATAAATAGTAAAAAAAAGTGGATTTTTTTTCTAACGTTTTTTTCTCATCATAGAACCAACAAAATAAGATGGAACCATCTTATTTTACACAAACAGAATTAAGAGGAATCCTCTGAAAATCCTGCCATGATGTTCTTTTTATCACTCGCCACCAAAAGGCAAAGGCAGATGATGTTTTTGCCTGTGTTTGTCTGCCTGTTACAAGAATATCTTATGAGCCACTAGACAAATTTTAAAGAAACTTGCAACACCAATAAATGGTTATGTTTACAACTGATCAACTTTTGGAGTTAATCAGATTCAAGATGGCTGCCACAGGCAACCAACTTTAAAAAACACAAAAAATGTCTATAACTCAGTCAATTTGACAGATACTGACTGACCTACATGTAAGATTTGGTGTGGTAGTAGCTGAAACTGATCCCCAACAAATATTCGGAGTGCTAACAGATTGTTCAAGATCTTTCTTTAAAATGTCACCATTGTCTGTTAGCAAAATATGTTTATAGTGCCTTCAGGCCCAGGCTTCCCTGGAAAAAGAAATGTGTGATCTCAATGGGATTTGCCTGATTAAAAAAAGGGTAAATAAAAATATCTCATGAACCACAAAGTTTAATGAAGCTTTTGTGAAATAATTATTGGGTGTACATCTGCAACTGGTTAGGTTTTGAAGCCAACCTCAATCAAGATTGGCCCAACTGGCCCAAGAAAAACACACAAATGGTTATAATTCAGTCAGTTTTACAGAAACTGAGCTTAGATTTGGTGAGGTTGTAGCTGAGAGTCATTCACAACACACAGTCCAAGTCATAGTCAGTGAGATCTTTGGGTGTATAGTTAAAACCGCATGTTTACATACAGTCTAAAAAGACACAGAACCATTCTTTTCTGACATTAAATTAGACTCAAACTTTATGATTTTTAGTCAGTTAGTCAAATTATTTCTATTTGCAAAATGCCCAAACAATAAGAAAGAGAACTTTGTATTATTTTCTTCTAAGTCACAGGGTTACATACACTATGAGTACGAGGCCTTCAAACAGTTTGGTAAAGCCAAGATGATGATGTCATGGTTTTGGAGGCTTTTGATTGGTGAGTTGACAACATTTGAGTTAACTGGAGGCACACCTGTGAATGCATTGTAAGGCACACCTCCAAGACACTGCTTCCTCCAGTGACATTATGGGAAAATCAGAAGAAATCGGCCCAGATATCAGGAAGAGAATTACCAGCCTCCACAGCTCTGCTTCATCTTTGGGTTCAATTTCCAGATGCCTGAAGGTTCATCTGTTCAAGCAATTATACACAACTATAAACACCACGGGAATGGGCTGCCATCATCAGCTGGAGATGATTGTGTTTGGTGTGAAATGTGCAAATCAACCCCTAAAAAGCAAAAGAGTTTGTGAAGATGCTGCTGAAGCTGGTCAGAGAAACAAGTCCTGAAAGGCCACTCAGTGAGGAAGAAGCCATGACTCCCAAAGCAACATAATAAACAGATTAGAGTTTGTAAATACACACAGGGACAAAGACATTAATGTTTGGAGACATGTCCTGTGGTCTGATGGAGCTGAAACAGAAGCGTTTGGTCATATTGTCCATCGTTACATTTGGAGGAAAAACATTTTCCACTAAAGATCCTGCTGTCAGCCTCAACTCTGTCTAAGACTCTCCGCAGCTGGACTCCTGAATGACACATGACAGTATTAGGAGCCATTTGCATCCACTTCCTACCCCCACCTGACTTGTGTTTGACCCTGCTTCTTTTAAAATGAAACCAGAGTGCCGGTGCTTTAAAGTCAACAACATAAAAACCTGTCTCGGCTTTGTGAGAAATGTGGCACCCGCACACAACTAATTCTTGAAAGAACAATAAAAGAACTGCCTGAAAGGAATCTGTTTGGATCCATTTTGGTTCAGGGATTTAAAACATTTGAATAAACTAAGTTAAATGATGGTTCAGAACAGAAAGTGCACACAGTTTTCATTCACTAAAGTCACAGTTAACAGGAACTATATGTAAAGCCATGTTGCTCCCTACTGGCCAAGCTGAATACAACTGAGTGCATTTATGGGTTAAAGAAGCCACAGACTTCCAGTTAACATGATTTAACTGCAAGATGCACAGATGAACTGGTTTGATCTTCGATTATAGTATGTCTAATGCCGATAAAGGGTCTAATCCTAACCAGAAGAGTTATGCAGATTAAAACTAAAACATTTTATTTAGCAGGCAAGTTTTGTTGCATTTATGATAATACAAAATATTACTTTTAGGTCCAACCTACAGCCTTTCAAACAGTCTTTTTTAAACATACAGTGGATTGCACAAGTATTCACCCCACTCGACATTTTGTTTTTGTTCCCGTACAAGCTGGGATTTAAAATTAATTCCCAAAGTTATTGTTTTTTTTTTTAGAGTCACGTTTAGGTACATCTCACCACTGGAATTTCTTTATCCATTCTTCAAGGCAAAACTGCTGCAGCTCCTCCAAGTTGGACGGGTGCTGCTCGTGTCCAAGAGTCTTTAAATCAAATCAGAGATTCTCAGTTGGATTGAAGTCTAGATTTTGGGTTGTTTCAGGGCATTTGTATCTCCTTAAACCATTGCTGCTTCAGCAGTGTGTTAGGGTCACTGCTCTGCTGGAAGGTTAACCTCCATCCCAGTCTCAAATCTCTGGGAGCCTCAATATTTTCTGTATTTTGCTCCATCCATCCTAGGTACCAGGTCCTCATAACCCTAAACAGAACGGACTCAATCAAATTCAGTTTTTATAGCGCCAAGTCACAACAAGTCATCTCTGGGCGCTGTACAAAAACATTCACATGCATTATAAAAAACAATTAATAAAAATTATCTAAGAAAGCCAGCAGATTGCCTTAAATTTTCAGTTTGTCGCAGTTTCCCCATCCTGAGCAGCACATCGGTGACAGTGGAAAGGAACGATTCTCTTTTAACAGGAAGAAACCTCCAGCAGAACCAGAACCGGGCTCAGGATGGGCGGCCGTCTGCTCTGACTGGCTGGGGTTTGAGAGGACGGGACACAATGTCTGGTCAAGGTGTAGTTTCAAACAAGCAGGTAAAGTGGATGGATGGATAGATTTTTCATGAATGTTTCTTTTTCAATTATTTAAAACAAATCTTACTCATTTAGAATTTCATTAATGTGTGTGTAGGTCCATTTCTTACAACAAAATTTAAACACCTGCTTGTAATGCAACAAAGTAGAATATCAGGGGGGTGAATTTATATGCAACCCACTGTAAACAAGATAACGCCAACAGTACTGGTCCTAGAGGGTCACTATCCTGCAGGTTTTAGTTGTTTCTCTGCTTTGACACACCTGACGCCATCAGACAGTTCCATTTGTCTTTGAAGTAATAAAGTGTAGACAACAGAGAGATTTTACAAATGCATTTAATTCCTGTTTTATTAGTACACAGTGATGAAAATGCAGCTCAGTGGAGGAATAGTATTTGCTAAATTACAAAACTACAAAATATAATTTTCAGCTGCTATGAAAAATATATACATTTATTTTGTCCTTAGCTTGTTTAACTGTGGCTCCACTTTGCTGTGTGTGCTTCGTGTGTGAAAATTAGTCGTTTTGTACGGATCTGCGACGTGCGGCGTCGTCTAGATCCAAAAAGGTCCGCTTCTCTGGGACCCCCTTCATCAGCGGGTGATCTTGTAAACCTCGTCCCCGACTTGCAGGATCCCCGTCTGCTTCACGATGAGCAGCTGTCCAAACAGCGGAGCCGTTTTGTAGATGTGCTTCTCAGACGGTTTGCACATTCGATAGCTGTAAAAACATTTAGGTAGGGTAAAAAAAAAATGCTCTGAGCGGTCACGTCTAACATACATGGGAAACAGATCTTTAAAAAGAAGTCATTTTGATCCATGTTAAGATATTTAATACATACTGTACGTACTAAAAAAAACATTTCAATTGGCTTTTACTGCAATTAAACCCATCATTTAAGGAAATAATCCTTAGACGCACCTCTACAACTGATTAACTTTTTAGTTACATCACTTCAACATAAACACTCTTATTCTTTGCAGAGACCACTCACATTCCCAGCCTGCAAACTCAAACATGACCTCACTCATCAAATGATCCTTACGTCTCAGAGGATATAAGTGGTAGGACTTAGTGACACCTTGTGGCAGAGTTGCAGTCGTCAACTCTTTCCTCAGTCTTCATTTCTGAGCATTTTGTAAAAACAAAACTACTGTGGTCCTTAGAAAGAAAAATGAGCCAGTGTTTGATTAGCTTGTTCTTGGCTACCGTATAAATCTGTCTGTCGATATAAATAGCTTGTTCTTGGAAAATAAATAAATAAATGTAATGTCTGCGAGAGCAAGCTGGAGTGTCAGCTGGCATGGTTTTTACAGTAGAAGAGCTAATTAAAGCAAAACAATGGGTCAAACGTTTAAAAAACGAGGTTTCTTTTATCACATTTATTAACATTAAATTAAATGCCAAGCATTTATTGAAGAAACGCGTACTGGCCGTAGCCTTTTATGCCACAGTTTTAGACTAAGATCATCTTATATTGAGAGATGAAAGAGTTATAGCCATTCTGGTTAATTCTAGAAAATAACATTTTGCGCAATCCCATTCAATCCCATGCAGTGTTGTGAATAAATCCCAGCTACTTCCACATCACGGTTTAGCTCAAGATCTGTAAAACTAACTGCGTTAAAGCCATTTCTGTGCTGGCTAAAGTTAATTAGCTGCAGTGGCAATCTTGAATTGAATTGACTCCAAACGTTAATAAGTTGTAGATGTACATCCAATGATTAATTCCTGAAAGTTTCATTGAAATCAGCCCTTTGGTTTATGAGACATTTTGCTAACAGACAAACGTGGCTTAATCCAAATGTTGATGCTAGAGTTTTAGGCGAAGATCTCGCACAATGAGTAGCACTTGACGTATGTGCTGTAAATGACTTTCAGCTACAACCACACCAAACTTCAGCACAACATTTGCAAAACCGATGGAAGTGTGGCCATTTTTGTGTTTTCTAAGTTCAGTTGGCTGTGGCAGCCATCTTGAATTAGGTTGGCTCCAAAAGTTAATCAAGGGTAAAGTTTCATTCAAATTCGACAAGTAGTGTATGAGATATTTCACTAACAGACAGAGAAGCAAAATGGCCACCTTTTGGCACAAAGCAAGTAATAATTAATAATGTTGGTCGATACTTGGGCCTGGTTATTTTTATTAATTATTTCTAAATGTAACCAGTAACCTCCCCCACAGTTAAAACGTTACCTTTTCAGTGTGTCCAAAGGCTCCTTCCTTGTGATTGTACCTGTCTCTGGGTCAACTGTGGTTAAAACACATCTGGGAAAAAAAAAAAAAAAAAAAAAACTTGACAGGTGAGCTTGCATCCAGTCGTGCACAGCCAGCTGATTGGTGCCCAGACACCAGCAGCTGCTCTGGGCTCACTGTGGCCGGTAGATGAAGCATCAGCGGCGTTACCTTCCACACGACATCACACGCTGCAGCCTCACGCTGCCAATCTGGATCTCTTCCCAAGAGTCCTAGAAAAGCAAAACAGTTGGAGATAATTTTAGTCCGTGCTGTTCACAACAAGGGCGAGGTATTAGTCAGAAGTAAAGCACCAAATGATCATTTTTTCCTACAGGAGCAAAGGAAAAAAAAAAAACCCAACTTGTTGAAAATGTTTTTTTTAAGACTGAGCACTGATTTCGCTTTATCCCCCTCCGCCGAAGGCAAAGAGGCGATAATGGCTTTGTCCATGTTTGGTGTTAGCAAAATATCTCATGAACTAGGGAACTTACTTTGATTAAACTCTCAGAAAGTAATTATTTGATTTACATCTTCAACTGATTAACCTTTGGAGTCAACCTGATTCAACATGGCCGCCACAGCTACGTGACCATAGAAAACACAAAAATGGCTACAACTCTGTCAGTTTTACAGATACTGAGCTAAAATTTGGTGTGGTGGTAGCTGGGACTGATCTCCAATTCATATTCCGAGCGCCAAGTGATCGCATGACATCTGTTCTTAAAACTGTGGCAGTAACTACTGGAGTCAACTCTGTCTGTCTGTTAGCAAAATTTCTCATGGACCAATACATGAATTTCAATGAAACTCTCAGAAAGTAATCATTGGATGCACCTCTATAACTGATTAACTTTTATAGTCAATCCAATTCAAGATGGCTGCCGCAGCTAATCGATCTTAACCTACACAAAAAGGGCTATAACTCAGTCAATTTTACAGCTATTGAGCTTGAGTTTGGTGTGGTAGTAGCCGAGAATCTACCCTTAACGCATACTTTGAGCGCTAACAAATTTCACAATATCCCACACATCTTTAAAAAGATTTGACCCAAACTGTCCCATTTCATCATAAGATGATCCTGGCATTGAAGGCAGCTACTAGTTCTTTAACTGAAACCAGAAGGCTGAATCTGAGGTACATTTACAGATGTGCTCCTTGTTGGAAAAAGGACTGAACAAACCTCATCGAATGGTTCACAGTCACTTATCACGATGCTTGGACGGAAACGCTCCACGGTGACTTCCTGTTCCAGCTTGCTGCTGAGATCCTTAACAGAAGGCTCAGACAGCAGCATCACCGGTGCGATATCTGGGTACACCACCTCCTGGGTAAAAGAAAAAAAACGATACTCAGGTTTTCACTTGGAAGACGCTGGGTGTTAACATCAGAGCATTAAAAAAAAAAAAAACATGGAGAGAGAATTCGTTACCTCAGACTGCGGGAAGAGCGGCTCCTTCTCAGCTGGCCTCCTGGGCTTCATCTGCGGCTCAAAGTGCACCAAACGAAACGTTTTCTCAGCGCCGAGGAAACTGGTGAACCAGTGAGACACTTTGTCGCCACAGTCTCTGCCTTGAACATCCATACTGAACACTCTGAAAAACAAAGAAACTTTTTAAGACTTACAGGTGCTGGTCATAAAATTAGAATATCATGAAAAAGTAGATTGATTTCAGTAATTCCATTTAAAAAGTGAAACTTGTATATTATATTCATACATTACATACAAACTCATATATTTCAAATGTTTATTTCGTT
>NC_051439.1:7588981-7618739 GCF_001649575.2 Kryptolebias marmoratus
ACATTTGAAATATATGAGTTTGTATGTAATGTATGAATATAATATACAAGTTTCACTTTTTAAATGGAATTACTGAAATCAATCTACTTTTTCATGATATTCTAATTTTATGACCAGCACCTGTACATCAGACCTGGCAATAAAAGTAGGTGGGAAAAAAAGGGCAGATTAAAGACGAAGGTGTAAATGGCTCCAAACCGTTTGGAGTTCTTTACAAAACTCTCAGTATTTTCAGATCAACAGAATGGGATCTGGAAACTGAAACTAGATCAAACAGATAATTTAGGAATCTTTGAAGCTCTTCTCAAACTCTTATTACGAAAAGCTTTCTTTAATCGATTCACTTATATAGATTTAGATTTCACACGATTGCTTTCCTGCTTAGAATTTCTTCTCTACATTTTTTTTGCAACTAAACCACTTCAGCATACTTTGTGCCATTTGAACCATCCTCGTGTCAAAATGTTTGGCTCGAACAGGAATAGAGTGTGATCATTTTTAGTATTTGTAAGTTTTATACTTTTTGAATTATTTAACTTTTTTTTTTTTACAGAACTTTCCTCCCTAGACATATATTGCACCTTCCAAGCCTTCAAACTACATGGTGACATTTTCTTCAGCATATTTGCTCCTTTTAGCTACAGTTTTGGTAATTTCAGCTTTTATCGACTGTTTCTTTGAATTTTAGTTTTAGCTACATATTACTAGATTTAGCTTTTTACCTATCATTTTGTTGTTTTTAGCTTTAAGCTACACTATTATTCATTTTCATTTTTCCAAAGTTGACAAAATATTGTGTGAACTCGGCATTAAGTCTGTCTGTTTCAGAGACTCTTCTTCTCAGCACGTAGCTGCAGAGGGCAGGGGAAGCTGCTTTAAGTGAGGAGACCGCGTGGTCCTAGTGCCTGACACGTCTGAACTGCTGCCTTAGAAGAAAATATTTAAATAGTGAGGACACCTTCAGGACTAACTTCACCAAAGTCCTGCTGGTAGCAGCTTGATTTCAGCTTTCAACTCTGTGAGAAACCTGTGGCGTTTTAATGTCTTCAGTTCTCGTTACACCCCTGCTAAAAATGTTTAGATTACTTTTTACTAGCACCAAGTCCGAAGCCACGGAGCTCTTTTTACTCAGGCAAGTTGAAAGAGAGAAATAAGGGATAAAAACAACAAGAGCAAACCTGCAGTTGATGATGGGGTTGTCAGGCTGACTGATGGGGAACTTCAGCTCCTCCATGTTCGGCCCATTCAAAACGGCGCAACCTCCCTCGAAGGTCAGGGACACCAGCACCAGGCGAGACTCCTGTCTGGCGGTCACCATGTTGCCGTCTTCGGTCACCACCAACCAGTGGCTGCAGTCCCAACACAAAGACAGGTGAACATGCGGCTCATTCCTGCATCAGGCCTCTGAAGGTGCAACAGAAAGCCAACAGGTCTGGACTGACAGACCTGCTGACACACGCAGGAATCCCACAGTCTTTTTGCTAACAGGTGGAGAAACGATGTGTTCCTCACAATGTAGGTTTTAGCCCTTAACACGGGATTGAATGCAGTCCAAGCAGGCGGGACTTGTTTATTTCTTTGTGCCAGAGCAAAATGGCAATCAATAACCCAAAGCTAAAGCAGCTCATAGTCCAAAGTCCAATCAGTAGGTACTGTTTTGTATTTTAGATCATGGTTCTCAAACCTTTTAGCTTCTGACCGCCAGATTATCATGGGCAAAACTAACTATATTTATAAAAAATGTTGCTAAAAAAAAAAGTTAATAAGGAGATTGATAATACAAACAGTTGAAACTCATGTTATCCTACTTTTATTTCCTTTTATGACTTGTGCTTTTAATGTTTTGTAAAGGTTTTAGTTAAAATGTGCCAGTGGGAATCATTTGGAGGTCATCTCAGGACCCCTAATTTAGAGTTCAGCGACCCACAATGGGGACCCGACCCCAGCTTTTGGGGACCTCCGTTTCTGACCTCCTCTCAGGTCAGATGAGGACATCTGTGCACACAGCTGTGGCTGAGGAGTGTTGACTTTGGAGGTTAAAGTTTTGGACCAAACTCAAGTATTTCACAGTAATAAGTTAAATCCTTGTACTTTTAGCGCCACGGTGCAGCTGATTTTAGTCCAGAGATCAGACCGTTCAGACTGAGCCACAGGTGATGGTTTCACTTTGCAAACTATTAAAACAAATAAATAAATTTAGACAAAGTGCTCACCGATCCTCCAACTCCCCAGACTTTAGCCCCACTTTCTGGCATTCTGCGACGCACACAGACACCGCCTTCCCAGACTTGAGAGGGTGAATGAGGAGCTGCGACACTACGCCCACACGAACGGCTTTTTCTGGCTTTCGCATGTATTTATATCCAAGTCCCAGAAGTGCGGCTCCGGCTGCGCCGATCAGAAAGGCCGCTTTTTTATTCTGGGCCAACGCGTTCGCAGCCAGCTCCCTCACATCCATGTTGGAGCCTCTCAGACTTTCTTGGACGCTGAACTTTTTTTTTTGTTGTTGTTGTATCTGCTCCTTAAAGCGGTAGCGGCTTTAGAGTGCGACGTTCGCGGACACTCGGAGAGCAGCAACGCGCCCGCGGAGCACTGTCTCCTCCAGCGACACAAGGGGGCCAAAATTAATAACTGGGTCCTAGCCAAGGGCCAATCCAAATCAATATTTATTGAAAACATATATAAATTAACCCTGGTTTTAGATGTAGTATGTCATATCATTCATATAGAAATATCAAACAACTTTTCCCAGTTACATGTTATTTAGAATTTAGCGCAAACATACTTTAATTAACAAAGAAATATAGATCAAACTTTAAGAGACACATCATTAGCATTCATTCTTTATGATTTTTCATCAAAGAAAATCTGATCATACAGCTACTAACATTTAACTTTGAAACAAGAAGAAAATACAGAAAAAGACCTTATACATTAAAGCAGACTCATCCTTACTCTGATGCACACCTACGCAAGTCAGGCACCCGATATCGTTTATCAACAACAATTTGATCGGTCCCATTTCATGCTCTCTGTTGCTCTTTTCACATCAAAATCAAAGATTACTGTGAAATGAAAACATAATTTTCTTGGCTTCAAAGTAACTCTGGAAGTGACTGGAAGACGTCACTAAACTAAATGAGAGGTGATAGAGACTCGATCTGTCCCAAACTGGAAGGCTAGATATAATAATATTTAAATGTTATATTAGGGGCCCGATAAAATGTTACCAAGAACTCATGTTTAGCAGCACATTTAAGCACCAAGGTCAACTTGTTCCTGTCTCCATCTAGGAGGTTCCCATACCATGAGACCACATTAAAGGAGACAGCTCTTTTGAAAAGTGACCTGTGCATCAATTGCAGGGTGTGTTTGCTTGCTGGCATTAAAGCCCCTTAGCTTATGTAGAGGTCTGGCTTTTTTTGTAAAAGATCAGCTTGTTGTCTATTATTGTTCTGAGATGTTTGAATTCAGTCACCTGCTCTACTTCCTGCCCTTTTATAATGGAAGGCCTGATTGCAGGCACGTTGCTAGCTGCTCCCAGGTAAAACTTCCTGGTTTTACTGACATTGAGGGCCAGAAAACTATCATCAAACCAGGCAGAGAGTTACTCTATGAGCTGGGAGTAGAAAGGCCTATCAGTGTCCTTTAGCAACCAGAACCATGTTGTCAGCATACTTAATGAGCGAGATCTCTTAGTTATTATTTCTGATAACTAACAGATTTGTTAAATATTACTACCAACTCTCAAAAACGCTCAAAAACAACTATATTAATGAAATGAGTAAACACCAGAAGTCCAAAAGTAAAAACAATACAAAATTGTCTTAATAATTGAAGCCCTAGCGTTCCTTGAAGTAAATCAGAGTGCAGAGTTTAAAACTAAGATAAGAAAAGAAATAGTTGTAGCTGTTTTGATCAAACCTAGCAAATGATATGCAAACTTTCGTGCAATTTTGCGAGCTATCTACATTAACCCTCTCAGGCTCAACATTTTTAAATTGAACTGAGTTACAGACATTTTTGCCTTGGCTAAGTTCGATTAGCTGTAGTGACCAACTTGAATTGGGATGACTCCAAAAGATAACGTACAACCAATCATTACCAGATCAGTCCAATGGCTGATGAAATACTTTGCAAACAGACAAACTTGACTCCAACAGGTAATGGCAACATTTTAAACATATTGTGCAAAGGTTAGTGCTTTGAATATGTGTTGGGAATCAGGCCCAGCCACTAACACACCAAGTTTGAGCACAATTTCATTAGAATTAAGGTGAGTTAGAGCAACGTTTGTGCTTCCTACGGTCAGTTGACTGTGGCAGCCATCTTGAATTTGGCTGACTTCAAAAGTTCAGTTGATATTCTTGCAATATTTACTTTTTAAAGAGTTTCACAAGTATTAGTTGGGGATGATTAGCTGATTAGCTTTATCTCTGTAAACCCGTCTAAGTTGTTTGCTAAGGTTGCTTAGCTGTGGCGGCCATCTTGACATGAAAAGTTGATTGTAGACATACATCCAATGATTACTTTTTGAGAGTTTCATTAAAATTTACCCACTGATTCATGAGATAATGTGCTAGCAGTAAAGACAAACCAACACACACGCACAGATATGGTCAGTGGCGGGCGATAATACCAATAATCATTAAGACACACATAACAGACACACAATGGTCTCTTTCAGGTCCGAAAAGGCATTAATACGTGAATCAAACTTTTGACCCTGTCAGAGTTTTTTCCTCACAATTTATTACCAAACGGCGTGATGTCATAGCTGACCTTCTCTGTGGACCTATTTTTGTCTTTGACATAGATACTCAGGTCTGTGGCCAAAGTAGAAAACAGCAGATGCTATAGCTATAGGGGGTCAATACAAGAATTTGTCCAGTGGACACTCCTTCTGTTGCTCCTCTGTGCTCCACGTCTAATAGCCCGAGGCAGATTCACAGGCACATGACCAGTTCTCACAATCTGGTTCAGCGTTGCAGCGGCGAGCAAAATTTGATAACGAGATATGGTTCCTAATTGCCCTTAGCAACTGACACTTTGATGGGATAATTCTGGTCTTTGGCGATTTGTTTTGATTTTCAGCAGAGACAAAGAGAGAAAGTGCTTTGTATTTTTATGATACTGCATTTTGAAGTTTCTTTAACCCTCCTGTGGAATTTGGGTCAAATTGACCTGAAGTTACAGGAGCTTCTCTTCCTCTCTTTGTCTCTTCTTCTTATGAGGGCTTCAGGAAGATTAAAGGGATAGTCTGGTCATTTTTGAAGTGACACGTGTGAATGAGAAACATTGTAAAGCTCTTTTCAGGACCTGAAGAGATTAAAAAGTGGAAGTTCAGGTGTTTTACTCTGCTGCTGTAATATATGCACTATTTGAAAAACACTGCAGTGTAGAATTTAAGGAATTGCTTTTTGATATAAGCCGATCTGGCATTTTTTTTTTTTTTTTTTTCATTTGTGTTTTACTTTACAGTTGATATAACTAACTGAGAACAGTGCAGTCATGTCTAGTGGTTCATATTTTGCTAACAGACAGACTATGTATATTAGACATAGTAACATTTGGGCATCCAGGGGGCCCAAAAGAAATTATAGAAGGGGGACATTGCCCCCCTGGGTACCCCTCTTAATAGTGTTCCTGGTTTACAGAATATAAAAAAACAGTCTGAAATCATATCCAGGATCCTTGTAAATACAAAGAACAAATTAGTAATGACCATCATATGTCAGGAAACTTAAAAGTATCTGAATAAGCAAAGATTTGGTTGTATCACTTACAAATAAAGTGAACATGATAATAATAAAACTAAATGGTACATAAAATTTAGGAAAAAAGTCAGAGGCTCTGTGTTTGCTGTCAAATTGATTAAAAGTTCTTCTTTCTTTGTGGAGTATCAGGTGCTATATCTAACCTATACCTAACCCTAATGGTCCAAATTAATATATATATATTGGTTATTACAACTTAATGTTGATTTTGATAGATACAGAAAGTCTAAATTTTATTTGCTGAAGTGAAAAGTGAAGTTTCTGAGGTCAAGATTGTATTTACTTTATCTGTATGAAAATGTTCCTTCTTTAGATGTTTTTGTTTGTTGATTTTGTTTTCCTCTTTGTTTGATAAAACTCTGTGATGGTCAAGTGAGTTTCTTTGGAAAGATTGTATCTTGATGTACTAACTGTAAAAATAAGCTATTTTCTAACCAATTACTGAAATAGAATGCTGCTTTTTTCCCGCAGTAATGCTACATGTTTAACTCCTGGTTTTAGTGGTGTTCTAGTAACAGCTCAGACATTAACGCCTACTCCCAAATACTATTTGTTGCTTTAAGTGTTACAGTTATTTTTACACTCACAGTCTGTTGTGCCACATAATAAGGAGTTGGATATAACACATAGACATACTGCCTGGAGATATGACATAATGATACAATGCCACACTTTGGTTTGCGACTAACCTGCTGTAGGTTGTCCAAAGCTGGATTCCAGTCAGAATTCCCAGGGGGAAACCATCTGGACATAATGGTCATTTCTATACATTCAGCAGGATTTTCTTTCGCAGCACATGTTGACAAACAGCATGGAAATGCTAAAACTGTGTGGATACTATGTACAGTCACGGCTAAAGATACAGTGAGTACAACTGCTTTCAGTTCAAACATCTTCCACATTATCGTCTCCTGAAAGGATGTGTTGCACACTATCAGTTATTTACCAGGAAAGAAATCAAAACCTCGCAAAACTAGGCAAAAAAATAAATAAATAAAATCAATTCACCACACGATTCAGCATCAACAGCAGTGACTGGAAGTAATCATCCTTTGGAAACTGGTGAAGTTTGCTCACATAATAGTTTATATCAGTCAGGTTCAGGTGCAGACTTTGACTGGGTCTTTGCAACCAATTCTTGCTTTTTTTTGTTGTAGATTTGCTGCTGTGTTTGGGACAGTTGTCCTGTTTCGTGACCCAATAAGAGACAAAACTTTAGCCATCAGGTAGGTGGTCTCAGATTTCAGAGCACATGAAGACTCAACAAAGAAACTCAAAAACAAGAATTTACTGGACAATATATATAGCTATATATATATATATATATATATGTAGCTTCTAAAAAGGATTTTTGTACACATTGGGCTTTACAGTACAGTATTATTAACATGACTAAATAAGAAACAAACAAATTAATTAATTTAATAATTAAAGGCTAAGCATTCCTCGTAGGAATGCTTATCTCCCGCCACCCTTCATGGAAGAGTTTAAAATTAAGATCGCTTCGTGTTGAGAAATGAGTTGTAGCCATTTAGGCCGAAGCTTGAAAATAACAATATACACAAACTCACACAGTATGAAGAGATTTTGTGTGATCTGTCAGCGCTTGAAGCATGCGTTGGGGATGACTCTCGGCTACTGCCACATCAGGTTTTAGCTCAATATGTGTAAAATTGGCCGAGTTAGGTTGATTAACTGTGGCAGCCATCTTGAATGGGGCAGACTTTCATTAAAATTTGTGTAGTGGTTTATAGGGTACTTTTACTAAAAGACAGACACGTGAACATACACACAAACTAAAACATTAGTTGTGGAAAATATACATGCGCATCTTAAAACATGAAATCTGGTTTTATAGACACTAAGTAAATTATTATTGTAAATAAGAATTACACCTGCTCTTGTTAGTCCCACGGACAGGAAGTCACCCCACAAGGCAAACAAGAGAAGCTGCAAAGTTAAAAGACAAAAAATGCACCCACAGACTCACCACGACATCTCAGCTGGTCAGTTTATTTTCGAACACTGAAACAAAAACGCTTCCAATCATTCGTCAGTGCCCCCTCATGACTCACGTTCTGCTTGAGGTGATGATTTCAGACTTTTTCCAGAACGACTCCTAAAAAGAACCGGCTGCCGTTGGCTCGGTTCGTCTGCAGGTAAAATGTCTGTTATGGCTGGAAAACATCTCCACAAACCGAAAGAGCTGACGGAGACTCGGATTTAACAATCAGTTTGTCCTTTTATTTAGTTCAGATTGCTTTTCAGATGTGAGAATTTAAAGTTCTTCATGCTAATAGTAAAATGGACTCTTTTTACACTGGGTTGGCGTCACACTACATTTTCTTTTTCTGCCATTGTGGAGACTAAACAAATACCATGATATGTGACAGATCAGTGTGAGGAACAATATAAAAACATTGGTTTGAGCCTTGAATCTGTACTTTATGTTGGTTCTGCTGATGCAGATGTTGGCTTGAGACCAGGTTCTGCAACCTTTAGAGTCATAAAAACCACTCCTGCTCCTTTTCTCCCGCTACATAAAACCTGTTCAGAACTGCAAAAAGTACTTGAAGCTTGAAATAAAGTAAAAAAAAAAAAGCAACACAATGCAGTTATTGTTATGTATTACTACGTATAAAACAATACATCCAGTTTGTGACGTTGTAAATGAAGAGATCTGTAAGAAACTGTTGATAGTTATAGTCATTTTTACATGTTGAAACAAAGAAAAAGACCTGGCTTTTATATAATATAAGAAAAAATAGAGCATTTTCTTGTGTAGACCCCCACTGATAAACTCTAAGCACTGAACTATGAAGGCCCATGTGACTCTTTTCTATATTTTTATAAATTTAATATAAGTGTCCCACTTTGAAATAAAAAATAGACTATTTTGTTAGATCGATTGGGATACTTTTTCCCCCATAAATTCAGAGATCATCCTGTACTTCAAAGTTTTTATCTAAGGCAGGATGTTGCTCATGTAGCTCATGGTGTTATCAGAAGGAGTTGCCATACAGTTCTTTTGTTTTCCTGTTGTCGTTAGACATTCAGATATTGTTCATTTTATTGTCGGTTTTGGTGAAAGCTCCAGAGCGCCGCAGCGGAAGGGTCCAGGAGCCGCAGGTTGCAGACCCCTGGTCTACGATGAAATTCACGCTCCCCAGGTCCGCTTGAACCACGACATCTGTGTGTCGTAAACGCTGTCGTGTGCGACGATCCGCCAAGTTCTGCTGCGATCGGCGGAGTGGTCTGTACATGCAGACAGCACCTTGTGTGACAAGAAAACTACCGCTCAAAAAGGTAGCACCGATAAACACAGACAAAAAGGACGTCTAAGTCGAACCATGAGCAAAGAAAGCACAACGAGGAGGAGGAGATGCTGTGTGAGGAGATTTGCTGTTATCCACGTTAATTTATCACTCAGGGACCTCAAGAACTAAAACCTGAAATGATATTAATTTTTTTTTTCTTCTTTAGAATAGACAGTTTGTCAAACAAGTGCATACTACCACCAATTTTTAATGTAGTGTGAACTGTAGGCCCCTGAGTTGAACGCTGCCGTACAGCTAACACAAAAACAGCATAAATATTAAAAGCCTAGCATTCTTTGAAGCCAGACTTTTAAACTAAGAACATGTGGTCAAATTTATGAAAATGTGCAACCTTAGGTGTGATATTTTGAAATCTTGCAAAATGTGTTGGAAGTGTGTGTTGAGGATGACTCTCAGCTACGACCACATCAAGCTTTAGCTCCATATCTACAAAACTGACTGAGCTGGAGCCATTTTTTTTTTGTCTTGGCTGAGGCGAGCTAGCTTCATCTGGATTGACCCCAAAAGCAAATCAGCTGTAGATGGACATCCACTGATCACTTTCTGAGAGATTCACTAAAATCTGTGCTCTGGTTCATGAGATATTTTAGCTAACTGTCAAACAAACACACACACACATACGCACAGATCTCCATTTGGAGATGGTGAGTGGATGCACATCAGCAACATCTCAAAAGCTTCCACCTACAGACACGTTTGTTGTCGCTCCTCAAAACAAGGCGAAGGGGATTTTACATCATGCCACCTTCAGAACAATCCTACTCCAAGCATTTAAATGTGCTCAGGCTCAGAGCAAATATGAAACGAAAGATATTGTTTTCATCAATCACCCAGGCTCACTCTATTGAGTCTTAGTTGTCTGTGATTGACAGCCAACTAATTATCAGCGTACCAGCGTGGTAACCCCCTCCCATCTGTCACTACAAACTAAAACTAAAATAGTTTGCATCTACTGCGCGGTCCAGATGTGACTTGCCATCGTTGTGCACTTCATTTTTAAGAAGTTTAAGCATTTTGCTTGAATGTAACGTTAGTATTTTATTTTCTGCTGCCACTGACAAATCAGCCAAGGCTTCTCAGGCTTCTGATGTGTGTGTTTTTGTTTGTTCATTAGCAAATAATCTCATTACCACTTGATGAATTTTAATGAAGTTCTCAGAAAGTAATTACTGGATGTACATCTACAGCTGATTAACTTTTGGAGTCAATTCAAGATGGCCACCACAGCTAAGAGACCTTAGCAAACACAAAATGACTACGCCAATTTTACAGATACTGACTTGAAATTTGGTGTGGTAGTAGCTGAGCATCACCCCCAAAACAAATTTTAGGAGCTAACTGATTGAGCAAAATTTGTCTTTATAACTTTGGCATTAACTATTGAAGTCAACTTAGTCTGTCTGTTAGCAAAATAGCTCATGAACCACTGGATGAATTTTAATGAAACTTTCAGGAAACATTCAGTCGGTGTACACCTACAACTGATTAAATTTTGGAGTCAACCCAATTTAAGTTAACCGCCACAGGCAATAGACCTTATCAAACACTAAAATGGCGATAACTCATCTAATTTTACAGATACTGAGCCACAATTTGATGTGGTAGTAGCTGAGCATCAACCTGAAAACATACATCAAGCAATACGTATTAAAAAATTAAAAAACAAAAACACTGGTAATAATTGTTGGTGTCAACACTGTCTGTCTGTTAGCAAAATATCTCATGAACCAATAGGTGGATCTTAATGGAACTCTCAGAAAGTAATGATCAGATGTACATCTAACAGTCATTAACATTTGGACTCAATCTAATTTAAGATGGCTGCCACATCCAATTGAGATTAGCCAACACGAAAATGGCTCTTAATCAGTCAATTTTACAGATAATGAGCTAAATTTTGTGTGGTAGTAGCTGATAGTCTTCCCTCTGATATGCTTTAAGCTCATACACATCTCATGAGGTCCTACAGTATTGTATGAGACTACACATAAAGTCATTTATGAGGTTTGACCGGAGCTATAACTACGACCCTTTTCAGCATTAGATGATTTCAGTTTAAAACATCAAAGGCAATGGGTGATATGTATTCCTTCAATGAATGCTAAATCTTTAATGAGTTATATCATTGCTGGCTTTTTGCGTAAATATATTGAAGAAATGGCCACAGACACAAATAAGCGAGGGACACAAGACACTAATAATTAGTGAGCCTCCAAGAAGCTTCTTTCAGCTACAAACAGGATGATTGTTTTCTGTGACTTCTGGATGTAGACTTCTGTTTGATTTAATCTATTTAAGTATCAGCAAGAGTGCAAACATACAATATCCCTAACATTTCCTAACAGACATGATTATATGTAATTTTAGGGGTTGGAAAAGTGTTTTTGCCTGCTTTTTGCCTCCAATAAGGAGGTTATGTTTTATGTTTAGTGTCTGTTTGTTTGTCTGTCTGTCTGCATAGAGGATTACTAAAAAAGTTATGAACAGATTTTCATGAAACTGCCAGGAAACATCAAACAAGGAACAAGAGATTACATTTTGGTAGTGATTCGGTCAAACTTCAAGGTCACAGATCAGCCCGTGCTCTAACTCTGCAGCTGTATAAAAGGGATGTTAAACTCCACAGCTGGAGACCTCATGGGTCAAGGGTGATCACTATTGATTTCAAAGTGATGGGGTCAAAGGTCAAGCTCACAGATGACCTTGTGCTCTAACTGTGCAACCACGTAACAGAGGAAAATTAAACTGCACAGTTAGACACCTCTTAGGTCAAGTTTGATCACCATTGATTTCAAGGTCATGGGGTCAAAGGTCAACATCACAGATGACCTGGTGCTCTAACTCTGCAGCTGTGTAATGTAGGAATGTCAAACTGCACAGCTGCACACCTCAGGGGTCAAAGATGATGCCTGTTGAATTCAAGGTTAATGGGGTCAAAGGTCAAGGTCACAGGTAACCCCCTTTGTTAAAAACTTGTCTCTGCTCCTACATGTGACCCTTTTGTTTCCTCCACCAAGGAAGTTTTGTTTCCGGTTGTGTCTGTTGGTTTGTTTGTCTCTCTGTCAGTAAAGATCAGGTAAAAACTAATAATCAGATTTGGAGGAAATGTTCAGGAAACGTTGGGGTTGATGACGATGATCCAGATCACACTAGTTTTTAATCACGCCATGGCCTTGGTGGAGGTTTGTGCTCTCTGAGTGCTTCGAGTTTTCAGTATGTTTTTTTCTGTTTTTACGGCAATCATATCAGAACCTTTGGGAGTTCAAAGACCAGGTGACCCCTCTGGATCTCAGAAAGCTGTTGCCTCGTAGGAGAACCCATGAAGCAAACGATTCCCTCTCTGACGTCTGGACCCAGCAGCACCAAGGATCGACTGGCAAACCAAAATCCAGACAACTGATCTCAAAAACCCGATAATATCCAGCGGTAAACGTGTGGGCGAAGTGCGTCACAGTTAGTTTTTGTTGAGTCTTGCCAGATAGGCTGAGCCTAAGTGTGTTGTGATTTTCTGCAAATGTAGTTTTACAGTGTTTGGAATATTTCAACAAGATGTTTATAAAAATGTCCACACGTCAAATGACATAATGTAGAGTTTGTGACTGAGGCACCAGTAATTTGTGCAAAGCTCACTGGAAGTCACAATAACAGGAGCAGCTATACCTGTGAGTCATATGAAGTTATTGGTACATGTCAGCTGAACTAAGGTTTTGACCATCAGAACAGGTTGAAGTTAAAGGCCCAGCATTCTCTGAAAGAAGGCATATCGCAGCTGCCTTTCATGCCAAAGTTTTAAACTAAGATCATCTTATGCTGAAAAAGACATTATGTGCAATTTCATACAATATCACAAGATGTAACACTCTGGGTATGTGTTGGGAATGACTCTCAGCTACAACCACACCAAATTTGATCTCAGTAGCTGTAAAATTGACTGAATTATAGCCCCTGCTCTGTTTTCTGATCTCAGTCGACTGTGTTGGCCATCTTGAATCAGACTGGCTCCAAAGGTTAATCAGGTGTAGAGGTGCATCTAATGATTATTTCCTGAAGGTTTCATTCAAATCCGTCATGTGGTTCATGGGATATTTTGCTAACAGACAGACAGCTCTGACCCCAACAGGTAATGACACAGTTTTAAGAACAAGTTTCATGTGATCAGTCAGCCGTCAGAGTATAAATTGGGGATGAGTCTCACCGACTACCACACCAAATTTTAGGTAAATGTCTTTAATAAAACTGATTCAGTTAAAGCCGGTTATAATAACGTTTTGTGAGTTTCATTCAATTTTATCCAGTGCTTCATGAGATATTTTGCCAACAGACAGACACACACACACATAGACACAGGCAGAAACATTATCGTTTGCCTTTACACTGTGAAGAATCTTCAAGAACATGATAAAACTCAGGCAATGAGCCTGATGTTAATGATAAAAAAAAACAAAAAAAACAACACAAAGTAGCTGCGGAGCTGAGATATTTGAGTTATGTCATCTTTTCCTGAGTCACTCCTCAGCAGAGTCCACCTGCTCGGCGCCTGCTTTGCGTTTACCTCCATATTGTGTACACTGTACGCCGTATGCGCCGCGGCGTGTTCATGTGCAGTGACCCACATGACTTCCAAAAGGCCCACCTGACGCCTCTAAGCACACAGAAGGCCTCCAATGACAACACGGCAGGCTGCTCTGTTTCCAATCCATATTTGAGTAAGACTTTGCTGTTTACACTGCTGGAAGCGCTTGTTCCTCTTGCGCATGATACTGTTGGAATACTAGGATTATAGCACCACAAACATTTACTTTTGCAGTTAAGTCTTTGTTATGAGGACTCTCGAGTGTCTGTTTCCCTCCCGGCGGTGTTAAAAGTGAAAGCTGTCGGAGGCGAAAGGCTAGACAGAGCTGCGTCTCTTAAACACCCTGAATGGAGAGAGAATGTGTAGGCCTGTTGTTATGGAGCTTATGCTCGTGCATTGACGTGGACTGCACATGCAGCCTGTTGATCTCGGCTCCATGTAGTGAGGACAGTCACTGTTCTGCTGTAAGTAGGCATCGGAAAATGGCAGCTCCTGAGAGATCATGGTGGGTATGGAGCCCTGCAGCTTCTCTTTGCTCCTGTACCACAAGCAGGAGCATATAGTCTGAAAATGCAGCACCTCAGTGTAGGCACCTTTTAAATCTTTAGCCTTTGCGGCGTCCTCTGCTACAGGTGTGGAGGAGGTCGAGGTTGAGGGGGGCAGGAGGCGAGACACTTCCCCTCGGGGCTTGCTGGCAGACAGCAGGGCCTTCTGCTTGACGTCTCGCCGCTCGTCCTCCATGTTCATGGTCAGGAAGCGGAGCACGACCAGGTTCAGGAAGGCCCCGATCACCGTCAGGCCCATGAGGATGTAAATGAAGCAGAAAGCCACGTACCGCGGGTCGTTCTGCAGCGAGTCGTCCTTCTGCAGAGCCACGTAGTCTCCAAAGCCGATGGTGGTGAGCGTAATGAAGCAGTAGTAGAAGGCGTGGAGGAAGCTCCAGCCCTCGCAGTGGGAGAACAACACAGCCCCCACGCACAGGGTGCTCATGCAGGAGAAGAAGCCCACCGTCACCATGTTCGCCATGGAGACCTCAGTCTGATGCATTCCCAGGCACTTCTTGGCTTGGTGCAGCAGGTACCGGACGAACGTGTTGATGCGCTCGCCCAGGCTCTGGAACATGACCAGGGTCAGAGGTATGCCGAGGAGGGCGTAGAACATGCAGAACACTTTCCCTGAGTCGGTGCTGGGTGCTGCGTGGCCGTAACCTAAGAGAAGGTACATCACACACATTTACACCTGTGGGCACATGACGACACACACAGATACAGATCTAAGGCTAGGATCTCGCTAGAAACTGTTGGAGACTAGTTGGCAACTCAAGATTAAGAGTCCCCGGGAACGTGACAAGACATTTTGGACTCTAGCAGTCACAGCTCAGGGAGATAGCGGCCTAACATTCAGGTATTCTTAACTTCCACACTTTTATCATCTTTTATCCATCAGAAAGACATCAAAATTATTTATCATCAGGACTCATCCTGAACCAAAACCACGTCTTCTCCAGGATGTAAAAGGTCTTAACGTTTTACATCTACACTCAAACTGTACACTTTGTTGTGTTTTATTCGATTAGACATGTAGTATTTTTTTATTTGTAAAATATTTTACTCTATGTAGCAAACAAAGACCAAGAACAGATGCTGTGATGACAGATTACACAAACTGTGCCACAAACTCTGAATTATTGCTAGATATTGAGGTAATTTAATATATATATTTATATATATGAGTGAATCCAGAAGAAGAATCCTCTCTAAACTAAAAAAATATAAAAAAAATATATAAGCCTTTGGAGTTAAATAAATGTGTATGAATCCCAGTTCAATTCCCAAACAGCTAAGTTTGCATAAAGAACTTGGCTTAAGATTCGTTCAAAGCTTTATTTAATAGACACACAGACAAAAACAGCTTTAGTGTCTTCACTAATCAACGTCCTTATGTTTGGAAAATTGATACAAAAATAATTTAAACATAAAGTAGAATTTTTGCAAAAAGATTCAGACAAATTCAAGATGTTGGCAGCCTGTTGGTGTGTGGTCTCTGTTGTGCGGTTCTTCCCATAATGCATCAGGTCTGGCCTGCAGGTGGGCTCCTGAAGCAGACATACTGCCTATGTTAGTTCTGCAGAAATCTGGCTTCGTCCTGCTGAAATAACCAGAAATCTCCAAGAAAATGACGTCACCTTGATGGCAGAATATCTGCACTGGTGTTGGACGTTATGAGTCAAACGCACCATAAGCTGCTGCCGGACAATTTGACCTTGAACTACATGTGAAACTGTTTGAAATACAATTACAGAACATCCAGAGTGGGACATTATTTTGTAACAGGGGACATTTTTATTGCACATCAACGATTTAAGCTTCAGTAAAATCTTTCAACTGATGGATTAACATTAAAACCATGAGACTTCCAGGTCAGGAAGAAACAAAACATGAACTTTATGTGTGAAATGTCCCAAATCCTCACATGTGAAAACACATCAACATTAAAGGCCTAGCATTCCTCAAGTAATGCATGTCGCCCGCTGCCTGTCATGTTTGAGACTGAGATCAGCTTATGTTGAGAAATGATGACGGAGTAGTAGCCGTTTCGGTCAAACCTTGAAATCATCATGTGTGATCTTATGGGAAAATACAAGCTCAGAGTATGTGTCGGGAATGACTCTCAGCTACTACCACACCAACGCTGAGCTCAACAGCTGCAAAATCCACTGAGCTGGAGCCATTTTTTATCACGAGCGGTGGAGAACGAGATGAACCCAGAGTGCAGACTCATTATAAAAAACCAAAAATTTATTTAAAATAATAAAAGAAACGAAAACAAAAGCTGACGTGGCAGCAAAAATACAAACAATGACAGAAATCCAGAAAAGGGCAGGGCAAGGCATGGAAATAGGTAGTGAGTAGGAGCGAAAAGCAAACAATGAACCAGCGAGGAAGTGGAGAAAGTGACCAGGTTTTAAAGCTGAAGGTAATTAGCGGAAGTGGGCACAGGTGAGTGACTACAATTAGGAACAGGTGAAGATGGGCGTGGCAGGAAGACAAGCGCTGACTGAGGACAAATGAAACAGGAAGACAACAAAGACAATAAACCAAAAGAAACCAGAAACAAAACACTAAATTCAAAAAGAAACACACCGCTAAAACAAAACCTGACATTTTTGTGTTTTCTATGGCCATCAGATGATTTCTTTATGCAAATGTTTACTAAAGTGCATCCTGTAGTTCATGATATATGAGCCTATTAAATTAAAAACGTGATTATGACAAAAAACCAGGACTAAATAAAAGAAACAAATGCATCAACAAGTGGCTAATTGCCTCTGGAGGTTTGGTTTAGAATAATATCATCATTTTCCAGCTGTTTTATTTCATTATTTACAATACAAACAGAAGAAGGCAATATATGGCAAAGACATAAAAAACTTCATTGATTAATTGTTAAGCTTTATTTTGAACATGTTTAAATAAAACAACAAATAAGCAGAACAAACAAAGAAATATACATAGAAGAAGCATAAACTTACTTATTCCCACCCCTTCTCTATCCTTTACAAACTAATAATTGTTTACTTCCTGTTTTATTGTAAGCCCTTCTTACAACTCTCAGCTAGTACCACTTCGTAGTCCACCGAAATTAGCGAGCAGTGTGTTTTGGGGATTTTTTGTGTTAGTGTTTCTTTTCTAAAATATAAAGTTTACGCTAAGTGGATCTCAAGCGCAGAGAAGTGACATTTTCCTCATTATGTTCTCTCTATAGTTTCAGAATTAAAGTCAAAATGTTGAAAAGACATTAAAATAGTAGTTCCAGAATAAAGTCAAAATGGCAAAAATGACACCCCAAACATCAAGTTTTGGGGGTTGAAATGATTAAAAGTAAAAATGGTTGCTAATAACATTTTTTCTGCCAGTTGTTATGAGACAAAATGTGAGTTATAACTAAATAGATATGCTCTAAAGGCTGTTGTTGTTAGTATTTCCATGTTTAAATTGACTTGTTTTATTGTTAGTCAAAGACAGTTTGGGATAATTAAGTTTTTGCCACTTTTATTTTGTTGATTGGTTGCGAAAATATTTGGGAACCATTAATTCAAAAATTCAAAGAGGATCCATAAACCAAACCCTCACTGACATGTTTTGTTGTGAATTATTTGACTTATAATAACAACAACAACAACAACAACAACAACAACAATAATAATAATAATAATAATAATAATAATAATAATAATAATAATTCACACACACAGACTGTCAGGTTCAGGTATAACAACAACAACAACAACAACAACAACAACAATAATAATAATAATAATAATAATAATAATAATAATAATAATAATAATAATAATAATAATAATAATAATGGAAGCTCTTTTTTATAAGACTCAGATGATCTGAAAGTATTTTGCGGTGTAAGCTAAATGTTTGAGGCTCTTATTGTGAAGGACTGAAGGATGTCCTGGGAGATCAGCTGCTGTGAAAGGCTCTGATGGAGGAGTGATAAAGACAGCACACTTGACTGGTTAAAAAAAAAAAAAAAACTGGGGTGATCAAGTTTTTGCCTCTGTCTGCGTCTGTGCTTGTATTCACAAGTCTGTTAGCAAAATATCTCATGAACCAACAGGCAAATTTAAATGAAACTCTCAGAAAGTAAATATTGGGTGTACATTTACAACTGATTCACTTTTGGAGCCTACCCAGTTGAAAATGGCTGCCACAATCAGCTCACCTTAGAAAACACAAAAATGACTTCTATTCAGTCACTTTTACAGACACTGAGCTGAAATTTAGTGTGGTAGTAGCTCAGGGTCATTCCCAAAACATGTGATTGTTGCTTAAAACTTTAGCATTAACAGCTCGTGTCAACTCTGTCTGTCTGTCAGCAAAATATTCCAAGTTCCACTGGATGGAATTTAATGAAACTCTCAGATCAGAACGTTTGGAGTCAAACTGATTCAAGATGGCCGCCAGAGCCAACTGACCTTAACAAACACAAAGGTGGTTATATTTACTGAGTTAAACTGTGGTGTGGCAGTAACACACACTCTGACTTAACATAAGATGATGTTAGTCTACAAGGCGGCGGGCGATAAGCATTCCTTAAAGGATGCGAGGCTTTTAATTAACTAATAGTTGATCTATTTAAATAAAAACCAGTCAGCAAAGACATACATTTATTTAGTTTTTTTGTATTTAGGGATGTAAAAGTGTTTGACTTATTTTACTGTCTTGGAGAAAAATACATAGAAGAAAAGAAAGAAAGTGTCATTTGTTAAAAGTAAAAATGACACAAGACTTGAGTTGTTGTTTTTTTTTGTTTTTTTGTTTTTCATTATAGTTTTTATTAGTGTAAATGGAGCAGGCGGCGCTCACCTATGGTCGTGATCACAGTGATGGCGAAGTAAAAGGAGCCGGCGAACCTCCACTGGACCCCGGCTTTGTGCGGCTTCAGCTGCAGGACGACGAGCTCCAGCTCCTCGAAGTTGGCTTTGGTCAAGTTGAATTTGCGCATGAGCTCGTGCTTCCTGACGTCCAGCTTCCTCTTGTGGCTCCTCTCCTGCTTGGACTCCAGGGTCTGGAAGACGGCCGCTCCGACCACCAGGTAGGTGAGGATGCTGACGATGAGGGCGAGGGTCCTGGCGTTTTGTCTCTTCATGGTAAACCCGGGAGCGGCGCGGAGAGGAGAGGAGAGGAGAGGAGGGGGAGGGAGGGGAGAACCAAAGAGCGAGGAGCGCGTGCGGCAGCTCTGCGACCTTCTCCTGACGCACTCCCGATCCAACAGCGGGGACTTTTGGAGATGGAGCCGCACCACCCCCACATCACAGTTGGGCTGCTGCTGGGGACTATTTGGACTATTTGTCACCGGTTTATATTTAGCGTCCGCGGAAAAGACGCACAGGGGCAATCCCACGGAGTTTCAGGAGGAGGCTCGTTGGCTCAACTGATGCGCTCACTTTGGAGTTTCTCCCTCCCTCCTCTAGTTCACTCAGAACTTCCTCTCTGAAAGCGAACTATTTTCCGTAATTGGAGCTGAGCGAGTGCGTAATTGATGTCTATCGTCCGCCGCCAAAGGCAAAAGGGCGATGATGTTTTTTTTGTTTGTTTTTTTTTTTTACCAGCGTCTGAGTGTGTCTGTCTGTTAGCAAAATATCTCTTAAACCACTGAGCGCATTTAAACGAAACTCTCAAAAAGTAATGGCTGGATGTGCATCTACAACTGATTAAGTGTTGGAGTCAATCCTGCTCAAGATGGCCGCAACAGCTAAGCGACCTTAGCAAACACAAAAGCGGCTCTAACTCAACACGTTTTACAGGATTTAAGCTCAAATTTGTTCCGGTAGTAGCTGAGAGTCATCCCCAACTTATAGTCTGAGCTCCTACTGATCTAGCGAGATCTGCTTTTCAAATGTTGCCTCTAACTGTTGCAGTAAGCTCTGTCTGTCTGTTAGCAAAATATCTCATAAACCACAGGACAAATTTTATAATTACTCTCAGAAAGTTACCATTGCAGCTTCCTCTATAACTCAGTAAGTTTAGAAGTCAGCTCAATTCAAGAGGGCCGCCACAGCCAATCAAAATTAGCCATTACAAAAATGCTTTTAACTCAGTCAGTTTGACAGATTTTCTGCTAAAAAATTGGTGTGGTAGTAGCTGAGAGTCATTCCCAACACATACTCTCAGCAGTACACATTGCATGGCATATTTGTCTAAAACTTTCGCAAGAATTGCTATGATAAACACTGCTGGTCTGTTAGCAAAATATCTCTGAAACATTGGGACTGATTTTGATGAAACTCTCAGAAAGTATTCACTGGATGTACATCTACAATTTATTAACTACTGGGGTCAATCCATTTCAAGATGGCTGCCACAGCTGGTTAACCTTAGCCAACACAGTAATAGTTAAAGCTTTGTCAGATTCATCAGCATTGAGCCAAACTTTGGTGTGGTAGTAGCTGAGAGTCATTCAAAACACATACTTTGAGCACTCATAGATCTCATAAGAGCTCACAATATTGCATGAGATCTAACGTAACACAATTTTCAAGGTTTGACCAAAGCAGCTACAACTCTGTCTCCTCTCAGCATTAGATGATCTTAGTGTGAAACCCTGGCATGAAAGGTGGTGGGCGATATGCATCCTTTAAAATAATGCTGGGTCTGTATTTAAGAAGAATATTTACCTGTAGTGGATGTTTGAGCAGTCTTTGTTTACTGGCTCCACAGGTTCTAACCTGATGATAACGACTGTTTTACTGTGAAAACATAAAGCAGTGGGCTGGATTCAACCCATTTACACCTTCTGGCAGTAAAAGAGGCTGAACAAACCTGCTTCCTGCTGCAGCTGCCAGATACGGTATCAAACCTATGCATGAGAAAATATTGGATTTTTGTTTGGAAACTCCTGAAAACAACTGGACATCTTATTTTCGTCTTGCGAACAGTAGGACAAGTGGTAAATCTAGAGATATCGTTTTATTTTTAGGTTCCTGGAGGGGGGCCGAGTTTATTGTCGCAGGAAAAGTTTTCTTTTAGATATAATTTCATGCATTCAGGTTATCAGTCTGTGTATATAAATGACACAAAACAACAACTAACCAAAGCTTGTTTGTCAGATACTTTACTACCTTTTTTGTAACAGAGTCACTAAATACTCGCAATCAGTTGCTTCTTCACACAGTACTAAGTTTAATTTATAACACCATTTAAAAAATGTTTTCCCCGGTTTGTGATGAATTTCAGATGAAGCAGTCTCAAGAAAAGTGTAAAATAACATACAGAGCAGGTGTTAAACTTTAAATTAAAGATCTGATTCTGCTTGAGGGCCAACCTTGGTCAATATTTCTTTTGAAAAGGGAATAAATAAATTTGACATGTATTTCCGTGGACTTCTTCCAGATCTTCTAGGAGGATTCCAAAGCGTTACCAGGGCACTGAGAGACGTAGTCTCTCCAGCGTGTCCTTGGTCTTCCCCAGGGTCTCCTTCCAGTTGGACATGCCTGGAACACCTCTCTATGGAGGCGTCCAGGAGGCATCCTTACCAGATGCTCGAATCACCTCAACCTCTCGATGTGGAGGAGCAGCGGCTCTACCCCGAATCCCTCACGGGTAACAAAATTTCCCTATCTCTCAGGGAGAGCCCAGCTACCCTGTGGAGAAAGCTCATTTTGACCACCTGTATCTGCCATCTCCGTCTTTCAGTCTCTACCCAAAGTTCATGACCACAGGTGAGGGTATGAACGTAGACCGATCCGTAAACAGAGAGTTTTGCATTGCAGCTCCGCTCCTTCACCATGTAAGCCGCACCGATCCGTTTGTCAATCTCACGCTCCATTCTTCCCTCACATGTGAACAAAACCCTTAAACACTAAAACCCCTCCACTAGAGGCAGCACCTCACTCCCAACCTGGAAAGAGCAGTCCACCATTTTCTGACTGAGGGCTGCCTTGGGAGAGCTGATCCTCAACCCATCCTCTTCACACTCTGCTGCGAACCGCTCCAGTGAGAGCTGGAGATCACAGCGCAATGACGCCAACAGGACCACGTCATCTGCAAATAGCAGAGACGGAACCCTGAGACCACCGAACCGTATCCTAGTGGGACACTTTTTTCCGATTTTGAAATTAAGGAGGGGTGTGCGTGAACTCTGATCTAATGAGCTAGGATAGAGATTGAAGTTTTCAGCTTTGTACAAAATGCATAAAATTAGATTAACTAGCCTACAAATTAGGTGGCAACTGGGGTGGCAAAATATATATGTTTTTCCAATAGCAGCTGCCACCCTGTGCCACCCCCTAGAATCACTACTGGTTGGGAGTGATGATCTTTTCCTTATTAAATCCTAAATTTGAGTTTTTAAGGATGTTTTTTACATCCACAATGTCACAGAGAATTCTACTGGGGCAAGCATCATATTTAAAAAAACTAAAATAAAATGGCCTTACTAAATCCTTCTGACTCGCCTCAGTGAAATACAAATGAACTAAATGATGACTTGACGCTGTTAGTCACCCAGTAGAGAGTGAATCAGAATGAGCAAATGAAATAATATTGCTGCCGAGTACAACAAAAATGCACAAATAGTTTTAAGTACAACTTCTCACCAGTTTGAACCGTGTGTAGTTTCACTGCTAGCCGTTAAGTTTTCTCTTCCTTTCAGAAGCTGCAGCGTGAATCGTCTGCTGCATCCCACAAAATGAGCAATTATCTACAGACAAGTGATGCATTTAATGACGATACAACATTAATGGGGTGCTGATCTACGGCATGTTGCTAAAATAAACAAATATTAAAGACTCACGTCAGGTTAGACAACAGACAAAGAAGAAATACTTTTAACTTGCGTTCAACGGGATAAAGTCAAACAAGAACCAGCAGTTGTTTGCAGCATGGGGGGGTTTTATTAAATAAATCAAAATGGAGTCACTTCTGTTTGGTTTCACATGAAAACTGCAAATCTAAATGGCATTAACATACATGTGTTTCCAGTTCTGCCCTCACACCAGCTTTATGTGGACGTTACAGCTAGTCACCAGAGTGACAAAACACCTTCATCCAGAATTACATGTGAATGAGAATAAACAGCATATCTGAAAGGTTTCTCAGAAAAAAAACAACCACAGTGCTTTCAACTAACAAAATGAAATGCGCAGAGGTACCGTCACACAGATTTAGGCCGTGCCTTCTCTGGTTCTTCAACATCTGGCTCTGATCTGATCGCTACATTTCACTTGAAATGAAGTATGCTGGACACAGGTGTTTGGACAGATGTCTTCGGGTCTTTTTTTTTTCTTCGGCTTCTACAAAGCCTCAAACTCGTCGATTCTCTGCTTGGTGTTGCCCAGGCGGATCTGCTTGATTGTCTTGTACTTGTCGCGGCCGGCTCGGACGTTCTCGGCATGCAGCATATCGTACTGGGTCTTCTTGCTGTCGTCTCGGGCGTGAGCCAGATCTGAGCTCAGGTCCTGTGAAGGACGCATGTTCAGGAGTTAAACCGCGGCGACGCAACTCTTTGCAAAAAAAAAAAAAAACGAATAAAATTCACGGTTTTCCTGTCTAGTTGACGGATTTGGTCAAATTGGCCTAAAAAAAGTGGGGGGAACTAAAGCAGAATGTTTCAGACAGAAGGTGACAAGAATAACATTAAAATTAAAACTGGGAAATTTTATTTCATTACCTCTTTATTACCTCTACCTCAAAGTCATTCACTTTTAATGGTGCACAACTTTAAGTTGTTAAAAAATTCTTTTTATGTGTCTCATTGAGTGCTAAATGTCTGCTGGACTTCTCTGAAGAAGCTGAAACTAAGTTGTTAAAGCTAAAAGAAGCAGAACACCAGCTAAAAGACAAAAGGACCAAAACAGGTCAGACCGACGTTTTTGGAACCGAGATGTATCCCGGACAGCCCCCCACCCCCGCTCAACTCACCATCAGCTGTCTCTTCAGGCGCTCGTTCTTCTCGGCCTCGGTGAGCCTCTCCTCCTCCATGCGATGGTCGTCGATGCCCTGCGTCTGCAGCTCGGCGCTGTAGGTGCTGTTTTCTTCACTGTGCTCGTGGTCGCTCTCGCTATCTGAGGAGGAGGAGGAGGAGGACGCGGCAGCGGGAGCTGAGTTGGTGGGGCTCATCACGCTTTGCAGCTCCTCTTTTGTCTTCATCAGATTCTCCTCCACTTCCATAGCCTGAAAGAAAGAAGGCAGACATGAGAATGGATGTTCGGGTTCGTGGTTACATTGTACAAAAACACAATCCTAACATGCACATTGCTCGAATGTTATGAGGACAAGACAAGCTGTTTCTGGACTTGTCTTTTTTTCCTCCATTGACACAGTGACAAAGCATAAAACAGATCGTCTGACCTAAAGTACCAAAGGTCATTTCCTTGACTTCATCTCGAGCGTGATGTCAGAAACTAACCTTGACGTGCCATGTCTCAGCCTCCTCTTCCTTTGCTTTCTTAGCCTCCTCCAGGATGCTGATCTTAGCGCTGTACTCGGCCAGCTCTGCAGACTGAAGGGTAGGTAGCAACGCAAAATGTGTTTAGTTACAAACTAAGACCCACAAGCGTAATTATCTGTTTACCCCGACAGTCTGCGTTCTCGAAACGCGCTGTCATCATCTCATGAATAAACACAGATGGGAGGGAAAAAGAAAACACACAAAAACTTTCTGAAATTGACCGTACTTTAATTTCAGTCCGTTTACACAAATGGTGGCTTCATTTATAAATCTAGATTGCACAATAAACATGCATGACAAAGGATAACTAGAACATTTCTGAAGAAATCTCGAAGGCTTCTAAAGCAGCTGCCATCCAAAACTCCAACATAACGTTAGTAAGAACAAAAGGTCTACATTTTGTATATCTGTACAAGAAGTGTAAAAAGAGCCACAATCAAAAGAAATGTTAATTAATTATGGTCACCATGGTAGCCACACACATGTGTCTGTCACTCCCTGACTGCAAAGTTAATGAGAGTTAGACAGAAACAGACTGAAAAGTAAGCCTCAAACAGTCACCGTGTAAAAACTACAAGTCAGAAACTAAAACTTCTTCAACCAAGAGCGGCAGAAGATTCTAAAGGTCACACATGTGAGTTTTTTTTTTTCTACAGTGTTTTATGTAGGAGATACAAAAAGTTATAAAGACCCCCTCTCTTTCTGTTTTAAAGTTAATATTTTGAGCTTGGGGGATTTCAGAGAAAACTAAGCCCTATAGCAGTGAGAGACACGCTGGATGAAAGATGAAGAAAATACCTACATTTTGGTGTACCAAATAAGTTGTAGAAGAATTTGTTTGCAAAAGATATGAAACTGAGACATTAGAGGGTGACGTCATCAACTGTTTGTTTAAACTTCTGTTAAAAAAAATTGTAAAAATCAAAACCTAAACTGTGATTGTGTAAAAGCCATGAAAGATATTCCAGTTCAGACATGGAAAGTCCAACTTTCTGTGACTCATTTAACCTTTGAAGATTGTTTCTACTGTGAAACCTGCCTAAGCTATAGGCTCCGAAGACCACAGGGTTTTCTCATTTATTGGCAAACTTTCTCTATGTTGTGCGAAGTATCGCTACCAAAACCCCATAGCACACTGTTGACGGCGTGACAAGAAACGAGACAAACATTTTAACGTTGTTTTGAGTCCAGAGACATAATTATTTTTTTGACATTTTCCAAGAGATTTGCTGATCCTGACTCATACTCACTCTGAAGCATGTTAAAACTGCTGCTAAAGCAGCTCATGTGTGTTTACAATTAATCAGGACTTGTTCACTTGTGCGCTGTACACTCACCAGCTGCTCCTGGCTCTTCATCTGCTCCTCAGCTTGCCTGGCCAGCTCCTCCTTGGCAATTATGGCCTCCATCCTCTCAGCCTCCAGCCGGGCCGCCTCCTGCTCCACCCTCCTCCTCTCCTCCTCCAGCCTCATGGCCCGCTCCAGCTGCTCCTGAAGCTCTGCGGGTCCAAGTCAGCACACGGGAGAAACTATTAGGCACTGCAGCGTCGCGGGGCGGGGAGCTTTGTTTTCTGATCATTTCAACCTTTTTGCTCATTTTCTTTGTCTTCGAGCTCCCTTTAACTTTGTTTTAGCTTTATAAAGGTCTTTTATTTTTTAAAAGAAAGAGACAAAAGATATTGCAAAACTAACTGGGGACCATTAAAACATGTAGGTTTAATATCAGTGATATAAAGAAGGTGTTTTTCATTTAGTCAAGAAGTGCATTTTCTTTGCTGGTCAAATGTTGCCACAGCTTTCCAGTGCTGGAAGCTGCATTCTCACTTAAGGTCTCCATATATCAGCCTTAAAGTGTGCCTGAACACTAAAATATGAAAGGCACTTACAGCATAGTTGTACAGGAAGATGTTATTATGCCCAATTTGGTCAAAGCTTGTAAATGATGTCATGTTCAGTCTTATGCAATAATCCTAGATCCCACGAGTTGCGTCAGCTCTCAGAATATGGGTTGGGGCTGAGTATCGGCTGCTAGCACACCAAATTCTAGCTCAGTATCTGTAAAACTGTCTAAGTTCTGGCCATTTTTGTGTTTGCTAAGTTTTGAACTGGGTTGTCTCCAAAGGTTAATCAGTTATAAATGTAGCTTCAACCTGTCAGTTTTAGTCATGTCCGTCCAGTGGTTCTGTAGATATTTTGCTAACACGACAAACAAACCAACATAGACATATCACCCTTTGGCCTTTGGCAGCGAGCGATAACCATTAACTCAGAATGTTAATAATTTAGAAATTGAGGGCGCACCATCAGATCATCGACTCGATTACACAGATAAACAGCAGAGGGCAGTAGAGTCTTATTGGCCACATTGAAATGTTTACTGTAACATAAAAATGAAACTGACACAAGTGTGATCTTTTGTGCTTGAGTAAATATTTTTATACAGCTCCATTATCAAGCCTTTTATTTAGCGCTGCACTGACAGAGCTCACCTCTCTCTGCTCTCTTGGTCGTCTCTTCAAACTGGTAAAGCTTCATCATCAGCTCCTGCTTTTCTCTCTCCATCTGCTCCTTCTCCTTCTCGATGGCCTCCCTCCTCCTCTTCTCACTGTCCAGCTGATCTCTGTAGAGCACACACACACACACACACACATAAATCCAGATCATAAGTTCATCATCCCACCTCCCAGGCTTTTAAAGTCAGCTTCAGTTGGGTCCACCGACCTCTCCATCTTCTTCTGCAGCCTCTCTTGCTTGGCCTGAGCCTTCATCTGCTGAACCTCGATGGTGTCGGCCTTGCGGCGGCGAATGTACAGGGCATGGTTGCCCATGCAGAGCTGCAGGATCCCCTTGTTGACACGAAGTCGTGGAACGTTGAAAACAAAGTCCTTCAAGGAGCACAAAAAAACATGTCAAGCAATTTCACAAAACACATGCTCTTTAGACTTTTTTTTTTTAATTTTCTGAACTTTTTTGGTGTTTTTTTTTTTGCTTTTTAACTACTTTTGCATACTTTGTGCTATTTTATCCATTTGTATAACAAAACATTCATCTCAATCAGGAATAATATGCTGTGACTTTAAGTGTTTGTACTTTTCAAAATATTTAAATTTATTTACAAATATCCCCATAAAAATACAATGAGATCTCTTCATGATCTTTAAAAACATTGTTCTGTACTTGTTCTATGTTCTGTGACTTTTAGTTTTAGCTAGCATTTTGTTACATTTAGCTACCTTTCTGATACTTTTAGCTTTTAACAAGCATTTTCTTTCTTGCAACTTTTTAGCTTTTAGGTATTCTTGTTACTTTACTCTTGAAGCTAGATTTTGCTACTTTTAGCTTCTTGCTAGCCTTCTGCCACTTTTAGCTATCATTTTGCTATTATTAGCTTCTAGCTATGCTTTTGGTACTTTTAACTTTTAGCTAGCTTTTTACTATATCTAGCGTTTACCTAGTGTTTTGGTACTTTTAGCTTTGAGCTAGTTATCTGCTCCTTTTTATTTTTACAACTCAGTTTTGGCTTCTTCAGAAAACTTCTGCAAAGCCATTCAGCGCTCAGGATTCCCACTGCATTTTCACAGAAAATGCAGCATTTCCACAGAAAATGCAGTTTCTGTAGTTATAACTGTAATGTTTGAAATGTTAAGTTCAAGCTTTTGAGTGGTTAGCTCCTTGTTTAACATGCGAAACTGAGCTTATTAAAAATATTGTTTATATTAGACATATCAAATACTCACGGGAGCCTTCTTGTCTAGGGGCTTGATGATGAATTTCTTGTCATTAAAAGAAATGTTTCTGATTTCACTCCACGGAAATCCAATCTTTGGGGTAAGCCTAGAAGAGTTGAAAAAGAGGAAGTCAGCGTAAAAACCTGAGCATCAGGACAGAGGATGTTTGAGTGCATGTTAGTGTAGAATCAAGAGAAATAGGTCAATGGCCTCCTGAAAACAAAATCCATGTTGTCAGTTTGTGATTCCAAACTTGGCAGGGAGAAAAGACAGACAGCTGAGGTCAATGACTGAGATTTTACTGCCTATGTGTTGCCCTCATGTCCACAATGCAGTCCGGTCTGAACACACTACACATAAATGGTTAAAGGGACTGAAGCTAGCAGGATTCCTACACAGTTTGCCTTATAGCATTTATTTACAATGAATGATAAATTCATATTAACTATTCCAGACTCAAACTTTCAAAAATCTCTGTGAGCTTTCGAGCCTTTTGTGACATTAAAACATCATTAAATAGCCTCTGAATGTTTATACAGTTGTGCCTTTTATTCTTGTAAATTTACAGTAAAAATATATGGTTAAAGAAAAACCTTTGCACGCTTTATGACTGGGAGACCTTGTGACAGAAAAGCTGTATATCACGGCCTTGGTTACAGGTTAATGATCTCCAGTTATATAGCCATATAACACGCATGATGCTACTATTGAAGAAGGAGCTGAGCTGCAAAGTAAAACTCTCTGTTTCCGGCCGGTCTACATTCCTACCCTCACCTGTGGTCCTGAACTATGAGTAGAGACCGAAAGAATGAGATCTTGGATACAGGCGGTCGAAAGGAGTTTTCTCTGGAGGGTAGCTGGGCTCTCCCTTAGAGATAAGGTGAGAAGCTTGGTCATCCGGAAAGGATTCGGAGTACAGCCGCCGCTGCTCCTCCACATTGAGAGGAACCAGTTGAGGTGGTTCGGGCATTTAGTAAGGATGCCCACTGGACGCCTCCATAGGGAGATGTTCCAGACATGTCCAACAAGGAGGACACAGGACATGATGGAGAGACATGTCTCTCAGCTGGCCTGGGAATCTTTCTTGAAGAGCTGGAAGGGGTGGCTGTGGAAGGAGATGTCTGGGCTTCCCTGCTCAAGCTGCTGCCCCTGCGGCCCGACTCCAGAGCAAACAGCAGATAATGCATGGATGGATGGTACTATTGGAAATAACTTTGGCTCCATATTCTTGTTTGGACTGAAGTATGCCTCTCCCTGGGCTGCCACCTTATCGTGGTGGAGGGGTTTGAGTGTCCCAATGATCCTAGGAGCTATGCTGTCAGGGGCTTCATGCCCCTAGTAGGGTCACCCAAGGCAGACAGGTCCTAGGTGAGGGGCC
>NC_051439.1:7622006-7703318 GCF_001649575.2 Kryptolebias marmoratus
AGCTGGCCCAAGTGGCGGGGGAGAGGGAAGTCTGGGTCTCCCTGCTTAGGCTGCTGCCCCTGCGACCCGACCCCGGATAAGCGGAAGAGAATGGATGGATGGATGGATGGACTGAAGTATGCAGAATTTTGTTTCCAGAGAACCAGACAGACTTAGTAAAAGACGCCAAATGGCCAAATTTTGAAGTGGAACAATAATTTGACCAAAACCTTAGAATCAATGAATAACCAAATGTGACCATCATGATGACTAAAACCATCTTTTATATACAAAAAAGTGAATCACGGTTTGCTTGTTTGAGTATTTTTTAAAAATAAATTGAGTATAATGTCTTAGAAAATGCAATAGGGAAAAAAGCCTGGAAACCCTCATGTTTCTCAATTCCTTTCTCTTTTCCCCAAACTTATCCAGACCTGAAAAATACTAAAACCAAATCCCACACTTTACAAGACTGCGTAGGAACTCTGTGTTAGTAACACAGTACAGCCTTTTAGATGACTGACCCCAGAGAATATTAGCAAACTGACACACACACACACACACACACACACACACACACACACACCCCAACAGGATTGTTTGGGGACATTTATCCAACAAACACTAAAACTTAGGTAAACTAAATGTCTCACCTGTCCTCTTTTGCGTAGATGTTGATCCCCAGAGTGTCGACTCCCAGCCACAGGTCTGTGCCCTTCTTGTTCTTGATCTCGAAATAGTTGACGCCAAACATCTCGAGGTCTTGAGCGATCTTCAGGTATTCAATCATGGCCTCTTCCCTGATCAAATTAGCACCGAAGGTCATTGGAATGATGACGTTCATTTTAAAAGTGGACTAACCTCTTAACAGGACTTTCCTCCATCAATATGTTAACATTTATTAACGTTCAACATGTTTTATACCAAACTGAATTTTAAGATACAATTGCTTATCATCATTAAAGATCTATAAATGAAGAACAACAGATGAAAATATATAGCCGCTCATCTCTGCAAACAGTAAAAATAGGAAACTGCACTAATCCTGTTACAGGAAAACAACAAAAGAAGATTTGGATTTTGTAGAACTGTATTAGTCTGTGACCTTTAATTGTAACAGAGTGTATCAAATTTATTGAAGATAATCTCTTTTATTTATAAGTAACGGACTATTTGATGCTTGATACGTCGCTCCACAGTGACGCTGTGAACGCCCATCAGCGTGTCAGTCAGCCCTCACTTACTTCAGCATGGATCTGTGCTCCTCGTGCCAGACCTGGATCCTCTCCTCCCACTGCTCCTTTGACAGCTTGTGTTGATCCAGAACTCTGAAAGGAGAGACGAGCTGTCAGGAAGCATCCCCTCCCCTGCTGAAAACCTGAACAGTCTGCGTGTATATGCAGAGCTAAATTAAACACATGCTGCACCACCACACGTTTCTTTCAGATTATATTTAACTTGTCAAATGTGACTCTATATTTGTAGATCGTGGAGATATTTCGCTGGATGAACTCGGTTTGATTCTTCTACTTCTTAAAATGGAATGTTATAATTTAAGAAACAGATTTTTGTAGTGTCTACAAAGTAACACGGATAGAAGGCTGATTATATATAAGGAGTGTAGATTTTTGTGTGTGCTCAGCCTCTTGAGGAAAAGGAACGAGTTTCTGCTTTTTACGTTTTATGCTTTCGGTAGCATCTGTCAGTGTGCAAAATTAATCAAAAAGTTATGAATGGATTTTCATGATGTTTTCAGAAAATGTCAAACATGCTAAAAGGAACAAGCGGTTAAATTTTGGTGCTGATCCGGTCAAAGGTCAAGGTCACAGCTAACCTAGTGCTCTGAGACAGTGTAATGTAGGAATGTCAAGCTGCACAGCTGGACACCTCATGGGTCAAGAATGATGCCTAGGGATTTCAAGGTCATGGGGGGGGGGGTCAAAGGTCAAGGTCACAGGTGACTCCTTTTTTTAAAACCGTAGCTATGCTCCAGCAGGTGACCCCGTTGTCACCGCCGCCAAGGAGGCTATCTTTTTATTTATTTTTGTTTATGTCTGTTAGTAAGATCATGTAAAAACTAGTCAACAGATTTGGATGAGCTTTCAGGAAATGTTGGAGTTGTCAAACACACACAAAAAAACACCAATTGATTAAATTTGGATGGTGATCCAGATCAAGATCTAGATTGCACATTTTTTTATTGAAGCAATGGCTTTGGTGGAGGTTTGAGTTTATGAAGGTTTTTGTATATAGTTTCTTTTAGACCTAGTAACATTACTTGTTGTACGGTGAGTTTAATATTAAGCCAACTTAACATGCAGCAACAGTATAAAAACAATATAGGCCTACAAACAGTATTTATTCATAAAAATGCACTTCTTTATCTAAAATGTAACAACAATATACATTTTAACAGGGTCAATATGCATTCATGGGAAAAGGAAAGTCCTACCTTTTTCAGTTCTAGTGTTTTATGTATCAGTTTTATGATCTGGTCCTAAACAGGATCTAAAAATATTTAAATTTAACCTCAAGTGAACAAAAACACAACATACTCAGATTATTTTTAAGCCAAAATGGAAAAGCTGTGTGACCACCCCACTGTCCAGTAGCTTGTAGAACCACCTTTAGCAGCAATAACTTAAAAATGTTTGTTTTCTTTTTACTTGATCATTGTCTCACATAGTTGTGGAGGAAATTTGGTCCCCTCTTCTTTCCAACGTTGCTTCATTTCATTGAGATTTGCAGATATTTGTTTCTCCACAGCTCTCTTAAGGTGCCACCACAGCATTTCAATCAGGCTGAGGTCTGGTATTTGACTGGACTGCTGCAGTATCTCAATACTTTTCTTTTGTAGCCGTTCTGTTGTAGATTAGCTGTTGGGTTTGGGATCATTGTTCTGCTTCATCACGAGTTTGGGCTAGGCTTCAGCTGTCAGACAGATGGCCTGCAAGGTGCCAAGGTCCTGTGGCTGCAAAACAAGCCCAAATCATCACCCCTCCACCACCATGCTTGCAAGTTGATATGAGGTGTTTGTGCTGATGCGCTGTATTTGATTTTCTCCAAACATGGCCCTGTGGATTATGGGTAAACATCTCTACTTTGGTCTCAGGTGTCCAAAGGACATTGTTCCAGAGGTCTTGTGGTTCATTCAGATGAAACTTTACAAACCTAAGTTGTGCTGCCAAAACAAGCCATACTTGTTCAATGTTTTTCTAACTTTTCTGTCATGAACTTTAACCTTTAACCTGCTAACTGAGGCCTGTAGAGTCTGAAACTGAGCTTTTGTTTTTTCTCTGAGCATTGCACAGTCTGACCTTGGGGTGAGCTTGTTGGGACGTCTACTCCTCGGAAGATTTGCAACTATCTTATTTTTTTCCCACTTGTTAATAATCTTTCTCCCTCTTGAATGATGGACACCAAATAGTTTGGAACTGACCTTTAACCCTTTCCATATTGATGGGCAGCAACAGCTACTTCTCTAAGGTCATTGCTGATGTCTTTCCTCCTTGGCAGTGTGTTAACACACACACCTGTATGCTCCAGAGCAGAAAAGTGACAAAACTCCTGCTTTTATTGAGGTAATCACACTGATAATAATCAGTTCATCAATATATTTGACCAGCAGCACCTGGCTGCTACTTTTCCTTTTAAGTCCCCTGTTAGCAGCAAGGGTGCACTTAGTTTTTCACACACAGCTTTTCCATTTTGGTTTCAGTTTTGAAACTGACTGTTTGACAGGTGATCTGTGCAGAGGGATATGCAGCTCAGCTCACCTTTTGGGGAGCAGACGCTCAGAGGTGAGGTAACGCGGACCGTGCGCCGACTTGTCGTACTCTCCAAACTTTGCCTGGACGGCGTAGGAGGCCAGCAGCACGGCGGCCTCTGGAGGACAGTAGACCTCGTCAGACAGAATGTCCTCCTTCACCTGCAGGAAGAAGAGCCGCCTGGTGATGTCCTGGATCAGCTCCTCGTCCACGTCCTCAGGGTAAAACTTGACCCTGAGCTTGAACTGCAGGGGAGTGTCTTTCTTTACGTCCTGAGACAACACCTGTATGATAAAAGTGCAGATTAAAGCTTAAAATGACAAGAGGAACACAGTGAGACTGACTTATCTAAGACAAATTAACAGTGGATTGTGGTGAAAAGTGGTGAAAACTTCAGATTATTTGTATGGCTCCAGTTTACAACAAAAGTTATCTCAGGCACTAAAATCTCTCTTTAGCTACTGGATTGCATTCAGATAGTATTAAATATAGGTCTGAAAGGCCTCAATGTGCATTGAAAACATTTTCACTCAAACCACCTTTAGAGGTGGTCTGGACCCCTTTTATCCACATATATTTGGTAGTCTGAACATAATCCGTACTGAGCCAAGATGTAGGCCCTCCTACTGAACTAATGTGACCCTACACAAGTTGTTACTTCAACATTTTGGGATAAATAAAGAAAAAAGGTTTGCTCAGCTGCTGGCTGATTAAAGATAATTAAAAAGCCATCCTTGGGAATATTTTGAAGACATAGCTACACTTTTTTTGTGTGTTGAGTTTTTTTGTTTTACGCTCAAAGTTTTAATAAGCTGTTTATCAGAATAATTTTCAATAAAAAAGTTTTTTGGAATTTTATTAATCAGAGTGGAGCAGGATGCTGTGTGGTAAATTTCTCTTTAGTTTGTTTGTTAAAAGTCTAAAAGTCCTGGAACCCTGATAATAACTAAACATAGAAGCAATACAATTAAAAGCAATAAAAAGTAAATAAAAGCTACTATTTAAAATCAGTGTGTAAGATTACATGATAAAACATTGAAAAATAAGTAACACAGGCTATTCAATAAAACAGTGGAAATGAATAATTACAAATAATGAGTTTTTAGCTTTGTTTTTAAGGGAGAGAGAGTGGTGGTGTGTCGTTCTGATTCCAGAGGAAGGGAGCCTGAAAACTAAAAGCTCATCAACTTTGAGACCTGCATGCTGGGAGCAAACTGTTCTAGTTGGGCTGTAAGAGACAATTAGTTGCTTTAAATATGCTGGAGCAATTCAGTGCTTTATATGTAATGAGGAGGGTTTTGTATTGTATTCTGCTGGTCTTAGAACACCAATACATAGAGGCTAAAACTGGAGAAATATGGTCTCTCTTAGAAGAACCTGTGAGAACTCATACTGCAGCGGTCTGAACAAGCTGTAGGATTTTGAAGGGGTATTTTGGACACTCTGTCAGAATGGCATTACAGCAGTCTAATCTGCAGGTGATGAAGGTGATCCATTATGTATGCTTCTAATTTTTTTAGATAAGGTGCTATTTTTGAGATTTTTAAGCTTCTTTCCAGTCAGATGGCAGGAAGTCTTAGTCAAATCATTGTGCCATTTAATCGGTTTTTAAGAAGACGCCTTTATAAACACCATTACGCTATGACTTTAACACCACCGTTAATTGCATAAAGTTCAAAAACATCACAGCTCGACATCACAGCAACTACATTTCGCAAAACAACACAAACTCAACCTTTTTGTCAGGCTGCAGCCATGTGATGGCTCCTCTGATGTCGACAAACTGCAGCCCGAAATACCAAACCTCACGCAGACCGATGGTTTTGGCAACCTGAAGACACACACAGAAAGAGAGGTTTCCTTATAAAATAGATTCCTTTGCTTTTAATAACAGGATCATAAAAAGGTTTCACTTGTAGCTAAACAGACACGAGGGAAATCAGCAAAAACTAAAGGTAATAAAAATGTTTTACTTCCAAAACGAACGCACATTGCCCGTTGCCTTATATACTGAATTCTTGAACAAAAACCTTGTTTGATTTATTAGCAGTCAAAGTATTTGTTAGGGATGACTCTCAGCTACTATCACACCCAATTTTAGTGCAATATCTGTAACTTTGACTGAATACTAGACATCTTTGTGTTTTCTATGGTAAAATGGCTGTGGCAGCCAAATTTGACCAGTGGTTCACAAGATATTTTGCTAACGCTACAGACTAACAAACATTATTGCGGACGATAACCCTTAATACTCAGCAGCAAATAATGCAGTTGTTAAAAAAAGTACTTTTATTACTCATAATGGAAGATTTTTATGTGCGCATCGAAAGCCCCTGGTTTAAACGTGCTTTGTAAACTGTGACATGCAGACCTGATCAAAGAGTTGGCTTCCTTTGGTGTTGGGATGGAAGGAAAACTCCAGCTCTGCGTCCATCGTGGTGACGCGAACGTTGACCTGAGGTAAAAAAAGGAAAAGGAAAATGCATACATTTAAATCGTTTGCTCAGTTTTCTTCCCAGAATCAAAAATATTCCATGATCGCTAAAGTCCGACAGCAAGAAAACAGAGATTTTTGGAGTGATTTGTTGGAAAAGTGACCTTAATGTGGATTTGGGAAATGGATTATTCATAAACCATAATTGCTCACTATCTCATTAGACTTTAGACTACTCATCCCAGGAACCACAAGGTTGCACATAAGCAGATAAAAACGGTTGATGCTTGTGAATTGACACGAGCACTCAGATAAGCCTTTTTCAGAGCGAGAAAACTTGCTTCTTTTTTAAATGTCAGTCGACAAACTCTTATTACGTTTCATTTGGCTCAACAAACACACTCCAAACATGCAGCCCGACTCTTGCCTGTAGGCCGGATTGAGCTTGCAGTCGTTACAGAACTCTTTTATGAAGTTGTACCAGAGCACACCCTGGGTGTCATAAAGATAAACCTACTAAAACGTGGGCAGCAACAAATAGAACATCCATTTATCGAACAAATCACCAGGTTTTGTTTGAGATAACTTCTACACAATGTGATGCTTTTCTCATTTTGAGCTGCCACAGTCATCCAGTGTGATTGTCGCCACTATAGAACTGTGTTTCTGCTGATTTGTTGGACATTTTTTGTTACCTAACTGCTCAAAATACAAGCTTTGAGCCTTTTCCAGGTCAACACAAGCAATGCTGGCCATCGCTGACTCCCAGCTGTGTCTCAAGGTTTTATAAATCAGTCATACTTGGGTAAACATCAGCTCACTGTCTTTATAGTGGGGCCTTTTTCTTATATGAGCACAGGCCGAACTTTCTTATCAGTTTCCTTCAGGACAGATGCAGAGAAACTTCAACCGGAGAGATTTAGGACCTTAAAAAGTGCACAGAAGAGTCCTTTGTTTCAGTTCGATCGATTAGTGATGGCAGGCTCAGAAAATCAAAGTAGCAGAATAAATGAGTCACGAGTTGTGGTGAAATTTAGTCTTGACATTAACAAGCGGTCTATAGTCACTAAAGGGATTACCGCGATAAATATAATTATCTGCAGGACCAAGCATGATAGCTGGTCTAGTTGTAGCCATGAAGAAACACTTTTCCAGTAATTTCCTCTCAGGAATGTGTGCAGTGTGGGTCAAACTCTACATTTGGTTAATGAGTAAATGCCAAGAAGGATCACTGCTTCTTTTAAAGACTTACATGCCCTAAAAAAATAGATTGTTTAATACAGGATTGAATCTGTTTGGTTATAAATAACTGGCCCTCATTTTTTTCTTATGATCAGTGGTCCTGAACTATAATTCTGTCATCATAAATTACACAGTAAACAGGTGAGTTTCTGAACCCATTCAAACCAGGAAGTAGTAACGTAACAACAGAGTTCTTATTTTAAATTAGAAAAACAACAGGAACCCTACCGTCTTGGGCATCTTGGCTGTGGTGTGGGGACAGAGCTGCGAAGGAGAATGTTTCCCAGGCTGACCGACGCTGCAGTGGCCGACTCCCAGCAGGACCTGCGCCTGATAAAGACTGGCGCTCGGCTCTCGCTGGCAGGCTCAAGGGCAGGGATTGTGCCCTTTGAACTCACTGGCAGATAGCTCCCACTGACGTGGGAGGGCAGACTCGGTGACTATCACACCGGAGTGACAGATTTACCTCCACCAGAGCAGGACGCACAGCTCCACCCAAAGACAATCACCTGTCTCAGCACCTGAGCTGCTGTGACCTTTGATCAGGGAGCACAACGCTATATGGGCCTGGATGTGCCATTTATGTTGCCTGTGTGGAGGAGTCATGAGTCATAGGATGTTGTAAAAAAATAAAATAATAAAAGAAGAAAAAAACTAATGATGGAACAGCCGAAGCTTGTTTTGTGGTGAAAGGAGGCAAACTCGAAGAGGGAAACTAAACTGCACCCACCCAAAAAAATGTAAAAATATTAACTGAGTTGAATAGTTGAATTTCCATAGTTGAAAAACTAGGGAAATTGCATTTTCTGTAAAAATGCAGTGTGAATGGTAAGCGCCGAATGACTTTACAGAAGAAGCTGAAACTGAACTGCTGAAGCTAAAAGAGGCAGAACGCTAGCTAAAAGCTAAAGGTAGCAAAATGCTATCCTCAAGTTAAATGTAGAAAAAGGGTAGCCAAAAGCTAAAAGTAACAAAATTCTAACTAAAAGCAGCAAAACACGGACAAAAACAGAACAAGTATGCTGAAGTAGAATTAGAAGAGCAACGTTTCTGAAAGAACTGAAGAGATTTCTATGAGAAGATATTTGTCAATAAAGTTGAACACTTTGAAAAAAAGTGTAAAAGTTACAAAAAACGAAATAGCACCCATCTCCTGAATAAGCCGAATGTATGACAGGCTAAAATAGCATAAAGTCTGCAGAATGGTTAGGTTTAAAAATAATAAAAGCAGGACTCAGTTCAGAGTTTGTCTCCTACCAGGTGATGTGTTTGATGACAGGATTTCACATGAAACTACAGCTGGAATGATAAACTGAGATAAGACCAAAATTTATTACTAACATTTTAATTTACATGTTACAGTCCTTAAAACCAAAGTCTAGGATGGCGCAGGATCTGACAAGGGTTTGTTACTTATTATGAGCAGGTTTTCACACTTCACACCACTGCATGTTGTTTTATTTCAGACAAAACAAGACTCGTGAGACACATAACTAAGACTCCAGTGATTTTTTTTTTTCTTCTGGCCTAATAAACTTGTAATAGAACATACAACACACAGAAGAATTAAAAAAAAAAAAGTATTTGCTAATGCCTAACATGGACATGCGAGCTTCATATGATGCACACATATACAAAAAAAGGCCTTCGCTCAGGTCAGGTCAGGTCACGGTTGCCCTGGCACAGCTTCAGGATTGCTCTCGTTTTGTGAAGCGTAGACTGCAAAATCCTGAGAAGAGCGTAAAAAGAAACACACGACACAATTATACATTTTAGTAAAATGTTAACACACAATTACAAAACATTAGCAATAAAGAATATTAGACTCAGGAGATACTTACGGGGATTTTCTTGTCTGTGTGCCTGACCATAACTTTCTCTGAGGAGAAACAAATGTTCCTGAGTTCAGTCGAGTTGGGGCCAGCCTGAAAAGACAAAGTGATGATCACACACATTTACCAGCTGAGAGCAGACAGACGTAGCGGAGCATCAGGATAGCGAGTCCGTTTTTGTAGAGTCAAGAGAAATAGGTCAACGGCCTCTAAAATAATTCCACGGGGTGAAATGTGTTATTTAAAACTTGAGTTAGAGAAGGGAAAAGCATCAGGGGTTATTGACTGACATTTCACTGCCCATGTGTGGTGCCCCTTCGGTCCACAGCTGTACGTAATCAAGTCTGAACCCACTAGAGTTATACTAAACTACTGCAGACGAAGATGTTAATGACAAAATATAGGTTTTACACAGCAGAAAATAGAGAATACCAAAAGGGAACGTGAACTACCATTAAACAAAACACTAAAAGAGCTTTTCTTTCTAACCAAATTCAAACTAATTTCAATATAAACACTTTGTCAACGTATGAGTGGAAATGCTAGTGGCGGATCATCTCTATGCCTTCTTATTTGTGATGTTTCACATTTTATTGGCTTTGTTGTTGGCTTTATGATAGTTGCTGTAAATATTATCTTTATTTATTTGGGTAAAAAAAGAGAAAGGTTTGTATAAAAAGGATCGAAATGGGCAATAAACCCATTAAACCTGCTCCAAGAGTTGCTTCCCTTTGTCTTTGCTCGGGATGGAAAAGTCCAGATATGCGTCCATCGTGGAGACAGGAAAAAAAAAAAAGCCACACACGATCATCACACATTGACAGGTTCTTTTGTTTTGGTGTTTTACTTTCAATTAATCAAATGCAGTTTTTTTATTAGTGAAAAACGTTTCGCCAACTGACTGCATTACAATTAAAATATCACTCAGCTAAAAACTTGAAGAAGCAGCAGAAGGGTTTGTTAGAAAATATCTTCAACGAGGAGCTGTGGGGTGAATTATTCCTAAAGTATAATTTTTCATTATGTCATTAGATTTCAGTCAACACGTGAGCAGGGCGAGACTTTCCAATGGGCTTTTATGAGGTGTGAGACGAGGTTTAAAGGGCCCAAAATAGTATTATTTAAAAAAAAGAAACAAGGATGAATGCCTGGATCAGGTGCCTCAACTAATCTTACAAAATAAAGAAGAAGCTGGAGCTCTCTGATCAATTTTCAGCTTCATTGTGCAGAAAGAGCTCCAGTTTCTTATTTATTTTGTGATATTGTTGTTTTTTATGAAAGGATGCCGTACTTCACTTCCTACCAACAAGCCCATATCAGTTTTATTCTGTCAAAGCCTACATTAATTAACAATCAATAATGTTTTTTACGGGTTTCTGTTTAATTTGCTTCAGACTAAAGTCCATACAGCACAACTAGTTTTACTAAATGACTGTAAATCTGAGCCGTAATGGTTTGTAAACATTTCCACTGCTTTGATGGAAGGTTGTTTTTATGGTCTTATTCTGTATTTTCACCTTCTTGTTTAATCTAAATCCTCCCAAACAAGCTCTTATCTTTCTCTAAAGTCAGGTAGTGGGTCTGCATTTTTAAACACAGATTTTTATTTATTTTTTAACCAAAACTCTGCAGCTGCAGCTTGCTTCGCTTTGTGTGATCTCAGCCCGTTAAAAATTAAGCGTTCACCCTGCTTTAGAACGGATTTCTGCAGTGTAGGTTCTTATTGGTATTGCTGACCTTTTCATCTTATTACTATTACCCTTTTAATGTAGATGGTTCATTGACAAAAATACACTTTATTTTTGTGTTTAAATAGAGAAAGACATTAGAAGCATTTGCGCTCTGTACAGTGACAGCTAATTAAAAGTAAACTGTGACAGAGCAGATTTTAGCATTTCAGATGGTAGGTCTATAGTTTTTCTGTGCTTCAGACTTTAGATGTAACATCTTCTGCATAGTTAGAAACCCTGAAGTTAATGTGCACATTCTGAATATAGTTGTAGTTAAACAAATGTCAATTGAGCTCTAAAAGTAGCTCTAACCCAGGCGCTCACACCCTTCTTCATTGTGGTTTGCATGTGAGGAGCCACAAGCCCAATATATGTAAATAAAACATAAAAGTGCTTCGTGCCATATACTTGACCTCAATAATTTAACTATTTAAAAAAAATTTAAAGAGTGGATATCTAAAAAATAAAATAAGCCTTATTTATTGCAGCTTTGAAAATTTTGAACAAACGCACACACTCCTTACCGTCTTTTTTTGGCTCGAGCTGCTGCAGAATCGAAGCGCGTCTTTAACCGATCCAACAGAACCAGATCGATCGCAGTAACGGAGGGAGGGAAACAAAGTTTGTCGTATCACACCGAATGAACAGATTTACCTCCAGCGCGGGCCGCCTGCGAGGCGAAGCACCCAGCTCCGCCCTAAGACAATCACCTGAACAGCTGTGACCTTTGGTCAGAAAACACGAAGCTGTAAAGCTCCAGAGGCTGATCACACTGACCCAAGTCTCAGGATGGCGCAGCAGAAGCTTGGTTTTGTGACAAAACTCAAACGAAGCGATGGGAAGAGAAAGAAAATCCCAATTTTATTTTACGTTATAGAAACAAACAAAATACTGACAGAGGAAGAATTAATGTTAAATAGATAAGAAAAAGTTCTGTATTTTAACTAGGTCATGAAACAGGTGTTGTTCCATGCCTTACAGAGCTAAAAAAATTTAAATAAAAAGATATTTCAAACTGAACCAAAAGAGCACCAATTCAGCACCTGCAGCACAGAAAGTAGAAAAACACCACAATCAAACGAGTACAGATTTATGTTTGCTGGTTCAAAACTGTATTTTACCTGATGTCGCTTTACTTGGGTGATCGGGCTTCACTTAGTAAAATAACGGCTCGAAGTGAAGGGCAGCTGTCGGAAGGCTTACAGAGGCGTGAAGTAAAAACGCAAGGATTCAAGCACAGAAACAGACGAGCTGGACCTCTGCGGCGTGAGAGACACCATGATGTGAAACAACTCTCCCAGCTCACACAGGGTCAACCCCAAAATGTTGAGTTTTCTCCGCCTCTAGGGTCATGATTCTGGTCAGTCACAGGTTGGAAAAAAAAAAAAAAAAAAAGCAAAGACCAGAGCTAGAACTCATCTTTGATCTGAAAGTGAGGCTGGTCTTCTGGTTTAAAGTCTTCGTTGGGGCTACCGTCTCGGTTGAGGATCCGCGCTGCGGTGTAACCCACGATGGGATACTTGGCTTTGTAGGTGCCTTCAAATATATTGTTTAAAGACTTCAGCTGCTCCTCTGTGAGGCCCGCCTGTGGACACGAAGGTGAGAAACAGAACTTCGGATTAGTGCTTTTCATTCGTCATTCTTTAAAGGGGTCAGAGGTTTTCTGGCTGAAGCATTTTTACACGTGCAGAGGCGAAACGTAACAAAGGTTATTACTATTAGTACTGATAACAACATTCTGTGCTAAAATAAAGACAACACTGATTTCACAAACAAATAAATGTTTTTTACATCCACAGAGAAACACAAAACTGAAAATATGTGCCTGGAAACAAAGTTCTGCTTTCAGCCACATGCAGGGCACTGATGTGATGTTTGTCATTATTATTATTATTTTTTGACAAATCCAAATCCAAAATGTCTGAACTACGAGCAAAGCCTGCCAAATTGTTGTTGACAACAGCTTTTGTGTTTAGTTTGTGTCTGAGGAAGCAAAGACTCATAAATCGTCCTTTTTATGGCAACATCTGGAAGACAAGAGGAAAGCTGTTGTTTGTACCGTTTGATTGATTTTTTTTACAATAAAATAATCGTATTTAAACATATGGAGCGAGGATAAAATAGTGACTGAAAACACCAAAACATTTGCAGTCACCATTTCAAAGTTAACAGATTAAAACTAATTTAGTCAGTTGATATTGTCACATTTCTATAATTACTACACACACACACACACACTCCGGTTTGGAATATTTCCATTTTGTTTACTTGAAACCTTTTACAGGGCTTTTTAATTTAATTATAAGCAATAAAGCTACACAAAATACTCTAGATTGAGTACAGTGCCTATAAAAGCATTAACCCCACTGGATGTTTTATGCTTTTATTGCTGTCATAAATCAATCGAGGTCAACATAAATTGGCAAAAAAAAAAAAACCTTTTCAATGTCACAGTGAAATCAATTTTCCACAGAGTAATACCAAGATTAGATATGGGTTTTCTGCAGAAGAAAAACTCTTTTTAAATCTTGACTAGAGTTTGTCTAGATCGGAGTTTTCTTCAACAGTGGCTTTCTCTTGGACCTCCTTCAGAGATCTCCCAGGTGTCTCAGTGGTCTCTCTGTTCTCCTTCTTCACGGTCACTCAGTCAGTGAGGACGGCCTGCTCGTGGTAGATTTACACGTCCCATATTCTTTCCATCTCCTGATGATGGATTTAACAGAACTCCTGGGAATGTTTAGGGCCTTGGAAATCCTTCTGTATCCATCCCTGACTTGTTCCTTTCAATAATCTATTCTCTGAGTTGCATTTGGACAATCATGGCCTTGTTTTTGTATAAAGAAGGCCAGTTTATCTTTATAAATCCTGCAGCTGAAAAACCCTCTGATGAAACAGAGGGACACAAGCTGTTTACAATCCTGGATCTTTATATTCCTTCATTTTCACCAGTCCAATGGATCAGTGGAGGATGCATGTTGACAGTAATGCTGAACTCACCGGTGACCATAGTTTCCACCTATAAACCATTCAAAATGGCAGAAAGACAACGAGATGCTTCGATTTTTTTTCTTCTTTTCTTCTGGAGGTGGGGGTAGGTATGTGTTGTGTTGGGAAAAAAAACACACCCTGACTGGAAAAGCACTTCCCCATTTAACTTCATTAATCTGGACTATTTTGTGAAGGTTTATTACTTCCTGGAAACCAAGTTGTAGCGTTTCAGTGTAGTTAAGCAGCTGGAAAATGTACAACAAAAGAGGTCTCAAATATCAGTATTCTCCACCCTGGCAAATCAAGACAGACAATAAAGTGGGCGGGATACGGTGGAGCAGGGAGCTCAGGTGGGTTCTGGGCTGAACTCACGGTGTCTGACGTCAGGTCTGCTGGGTCCAGGGACATCTTGGCCACAGCTCGAGTGGAGTCCTTTCCAACCAGGGCGTTATACGGAGCATTTTTTCCATAAAACTCTGAAAACAATGGATATTAAAAAAAGGGAGGACAATTTCAGGCACTGCAATGGAGGCAACAATACATAAAAAGACAGACAACTGGCATGGGATCAGAAAAAGTTTCAGAAGAATTTGTGAGGATTTATTAATATTGTTGTTGTTTTCAATAACAGCCTGCTGTGTAATTTAAGATCCAAGCACCACTTTTAACTATACTGAAAAAAGGGTTTTATTACCTTTTCCTTTAGTGACATCAAACACCACACCTTTCACTGCCATGTAAATAGGCTGACCTTCCTAAAACGAAAGGAAATAACAGAAAGGGTGAATGAATCTTTATGACCACTGCACAGCAGCAGCACACTCAGACAACTGTGATTTTCGGGTTTATAACTCATATCCTTGGGCTCACCTCGGTGCCGTCGTACCTCCTCAGCTCCTCCTCGGTGAACAGTCGCACTGGTTTCGTTGCCGCTTTGTATTTTAACCTGACATCTTCTCCTAAAGTCACGCAGAGGACAACCAGCAGGACGAAAGCTCCCGCTGTTGGCATGACTGAAAGTTTGTTTGGACGAGCTCAACGCGGAAGCTCTCGGAGCCACTTCCTCCTCCCCCCCGCCCTGACGGAGGCCCGTGCTGCGTTCGGGAACCCTCGGAAAATTTAACGCTGGAACGCCGAGCGCTCTCCGCGTCAACTCAAACGTCTTGCGTTGATAATTTAGCTCCTTTTGCTTACGTCAGTGGTTTTGCACCTCGTTATGGTTGTTTTAGAACCTTATAAAACAACACTCTATCTTTTTTTACACTCCTGAGCAGTAACTTTATGCAACAGCTGTTTAGACTTTCTAAAGATTAGTTTCCAGCTTTTTGTTGTTGGTTAGGAAATCTTACTTCCAGTGTTTTAAAAAAAAACAGATTCATGACCAGTTTCTCTTTAGTTTTAAAAAAAAGCCAAACAAAACCTCATATTAAAGCTTAAAAACATCAGTGCAAATATTTAACATGAAATAACTTTATTAATATCATTTGTTGCAATTTCTCAAATGGAAACATTATTTGTTGGTAGTTTTTGCTCAACCAGCCTTGATTAAATTACAAAATCATTTATAAAATCAACTCTTGGCAGACCATATTAGATCCAGTGAAATTCAAGGTATGGCTGATGATATCCCTCTTTTCTTGAAGATTTTCTTCTACTTTGGGTTCAGTAAAATAATTCTCTGGAGCTTCTGGTTTAGAGCTAAAAATTGACAATTGTGAGCTCATGACTATTAGGGAACAGTCCTTCTGGTGTCAAATTCAAAGCTGAAATTGCTGAAGACTTTCTTTTATTTTGGAAGAATGTTCTGTTTGGCCTTACAGAAAACTGCACACACCTACAAAAGAAAAGAAAGAATTGATCTGATTATTATTATTATGGCCAGATTTGGTATCTATAAGTGTAAATGCAGAAGGTACTACACCAGGTGTGGCTGCTTTTAAAAACAAGTTTAAACAGTACATTCAATCTGTTCATTCATCAGACTATCTTGTTTTGAACTGTTCTTACTTTGCACAAAATTAAAGAAAATTGTTTTCATATATATTTTCTCGAATATCACCAATAATTGTCATTTTTGTGGCTTTTATTTTGTTTTTTATGTACTATTATTCCTATGCTGATATTACTCATTGCCTTATGTGCAATTGTGTTCAAAATAAAGTTCATTTAAAAGAAAAAGTAACAGAAAAAAATACTTATGAAAACAAAACATCTATTAAATTTACTGATAGCAGAGGACGGTAAAATGACCAGATGTCGATGGTTTATTTATTTATTTTTTTGTAGATCTCAACATTTATTTATTAAACTTTAGCCGATGTAAGCTAATTGTATGTGATTTATTCAACCCGTGTTTCGTGTGATGTAACACAAAATGTTCCCATGGTCACTTGAATGCAGCACAGGGATATCCACTTCACGGTAGCTCGGTTATTTTGGTTCGCAGCGTGTTTTTATCGCGGGCTGAGCTTTCATCGGCCGGTTTAATGACTGTCGGGTCTTCCTTCAGACAAGCAGGGACCCCAGCTCACGTCAAGCAGAATGGCATTGTCTCTAAAATGCACGTGCCGTTTTAAAGTTGTTTTCTGACTTCACTTCAGTATTCCCAGGAGGTGAAAGAAGCGATTAGGAATGCCCGGAAAAGAAAACAACCATTCCTACCAGGAGGTAAGGTTAACACTTCCTTTTTGTTTGGACTGCTGTCTTATCTTTAATACTTTAATACACTGTGTTAATGTCAGTAAGCAGACTTTGTGTTTAGTGGGACTTCCTCTCAGAAAGACTCCTCAGCTTCTATCATGTGACTGAGTGGCAGAGAAATGTTTAAATCAGCAGTTTTTAAGTTTTGTAACTTTTTAGATCGTCCCGTTCAAGGCTGCTCGTATATCGGGTCTTTAAAACAACAAGATAATTGTTACATTGTTGCTGGAGCTAATACGCTGTTTAATTTGTAAGCAATAACTATTCAACATTATGGTTTTGGAGGATAAACTTACATTTTGTTGTGTTTCCAATCTTTATGTAACTATGGACCCCGAGATAATACCTAAACTCATTTAATGCGTTTAAATTTCAACAAAGTCAGCAGCTGTAGTTTATTAAGTTTATTGTCTTCATTAAAGTGAAACATTAGTCTAATTTTAACAAACATTAAAACTAGACTAATTAAATATTACTGTGTTGTAACTACATGTTTGTAATAAATGTACAAAACAAGATCAGTATAAATATAATATATTTATTATTTGTTATTTTACAATATTTATTGTTAATAATATTATTAATCATTTTCAAGTATGGTCACTTTTAAAAACTCAGGACACCCTACAATCAAAAAAGGCTAATGCTACCAATTAAAAAGGCTAATACTACCATTTTAAACAGGCTAATGCTACCATTTTAAAGTGGCTAATGCTATCAAATAAAAAGGCTAATGCTACCATTTCAAAGGGGCTAATGCTATCAATTAAAAAGGCTAATACTACCATTTTAAAGGGGCTAATGCTACCATTTTAAAGGGGCTAATGCTACCATTTTAAAGGGGCTAATGCTATCAATTAAAAAGGCTAATGCTACCATTTTAAAGGGGCTAATGCTACCAATTAAAAAGGCTAATGCTACCATTTTAAACAGGCTAATGCTACCATTTTAAATGGGCTAATGCTACCAATTAAAAAGGCTAATGCTACCATTTTAAATGGGCTAATGCTACCAATTAAAAAGACTTATACTACCATTTTAAAGGGGCTAATGCTACCATTTTAAATGGGCTAATGCTACCAATTAAAAAGGCTAATGCTACTATTTTAAACTGGCTAATGCTACCATTTTAAATGGGCTAATGCTACCAATTAAAAAGGCTAATGCTACCATTTTAAAGGGGCTAATGCTATCAATTAAAAACTTTCAGTTCATGTGTTTTTGTTCAAAGTGACGCAAAAAAGTTGCAAAACATGTTTAAAATTTTAACGTTTTCCACATGTGAAGGTCCTGCCTTTATTCTTTTAAATGCACACAAATAACACATAGAAAACATGTGATTTCAATCTTAATTTAACATGTTTTCACGTAAAATTTTTATATTTCTTTATATAAGTCTTTAGTTTGGTCGTACAGTTGAACTTGTATTTTCCAGGCACAAACACAAAGGAAATAATTGTCAGTTTGTATTAATGGCTAACTTTAGTTTAGACTTGAGTTATTTCAGGCAACAGTAAAAGATGAAGAAACTGATGGGAATTGTAGTTATGGTGCTTGTAAATGAATTTAGAGTAGGAGTAAGAACTAGCCCTTGCTTGTGTCTCATTTGGAAGCACTTTACGTCACTAAATTACTGTACAGAGTTAAATCATTACTCTTTAAAATGGGAGTACAGGATCCCAGAAGAGGTCAAACCTGAAACTTCCCACAGGTTGACGTCTGAAGTTGCTTCAAGAAGAGTTTGTTGCCTCTATTTACTTCAATGACCTCTGTAAAGAGCTATGGTCTTTTCCTTTTTTATCATGAATCTGTAATAGGTTCAGCTTTGTTTCAAAATATTAAATGATCTTTTCTTAACTGAACAGTTCAATGGCGATGATGATGACAGTGATGAAGGTAACAAGCAGTCTCAGGGTTTTTTCGATGACATTGATGGAGACCTGGAACCCGAGGAGCCCGACGGCAGCGTCACACCAGGTAAGCTCAGCATAACAACTTTATATCCATATTTAATTTGTCTCTGCTTCAAAGCCAGCAGTACTGAGACTCATACAGATTATAGCATCTATTAGCTGGCTAAAAATCTCCCTCCCTGTTTCCTCTCATAAGGCCACCTTTTGTTTTTGTTCTCTTTACAGAGGATGAGGATGAGGTTATGGGGAGCGGTCCACCAAGGAGATTCAGTAAAGCCTGCCTGAAGAACGTCTTCACTGTGCTGCTCATCTTTATCTACCTGCTGCTGACCGCCGTGGCCATCTTCCTGGCCTACCAGACCATCTCAGACTTTCTGCTGAAGCTCAGTCAGCCCGTCATGTCTGTCACCTACAAAGAAGTTGACTCATTTCCGCCCCCAGGTTTGTACAGATAAGACAAAAAATATTTCCAATTTCAAAATCCTCGTCTTCGAAACGCCCGTTCTTGGCCAAATCGGTGTTAGAGACATTTTTGTGTTCGCTGAGGTCGATTAGCTGTGGCAGCCATCTTGAACTGGGGTTAATCAGTTGTAGATGTAAGCTGAGTGATTACTTTATGAGTTTCCTTTAAAAACCGTCCACTGGTTCATGAAATATTTTGCAAACACTACAGACGAACAGATGCACACATCGCCTTTTCACCTTGGCGTTTGGTTATTTATATATAATAACTCAAACCTGCAACAAAACATGAACACAGCAACAGAATAAACTTTACCAAGCGGCAACAGACAACTCATTAAACTGATTGGTTTTCTTTTTGAGCAGGTATCGCTCTGTATCCCGGCAACGCTCAGCTGCTGAGCTGCGAACATCACAACCACGACTACATCCCGCCTTTAGTGGACCCCGGCAAGCCTCAGAAAGGAGACTGCGAGGTTATAGAGGTGACTTACTTTGGGCCGTTCACAAATCAGACAGAGGTACGATTTGAGTTCTCTGATTCGTTGCCTTTACAGGTCTTAACAACAGGTCTAAAACTTGACAAATAAAGGCTTTTCACCAGAGCTGCTGACATACAGTATTACATATTGTTCCGTTTGTGATGTAGAAACGAGCTTTGGTGGTCCGCGGCCCGTCTGACGTGAAAAACAAAGAGCTGATCTTCATGCAGTTCAGTCAGAACGAAACCGAGGAGGACTTCAGCGCCATTACTTACATGCTTTTTTCTAAGTTCAGCGACTTGATTGACAGGTAAGCGCTGCGCCTGAAACATCAGCTGAACGGCTCCATGCACCGGTCTCACGGCTGATCTGTGTTTACTGACTGCCAGTGCAAACCAGTCAGAGTTTCTGAGGGACTGTGAGAAGAATTACTCCATGTGGACCTTCTCTGGAGGATTCAGAACCTGGATCAAAATGTCTTCAGTGAAAACATCTGGAAAAAGTAATCAAGCGGTTGAGTTTCGGCAAGAGGTAATTACCAGTTTCCCCTTCTTTTTTATCCTGTCGCAACTCAGAGGACTTGGAAATACTCTCTGTCCGACTGGTTCAACTTGTGCGCTGGATAACTTGAAAAATAAGCGACGTACCGACTTCCATTTTGGTATGTGGATGCATCTAAGCATAAGTAAGGTTGCTTTTGAAAATTGGGTTGCCACGTCAAAAACCAAGATGGCCACCACCATACGTGTGTGTGTGGGAACCGGCCACCCCTTTCATTTGAGGAAAACATTCACTATTCAAGACCCTCAGCGACGGGGGACATTGGCTTACTGCTTCTGTACACAAATATAGTTCTTTAAATGCTTACATTTCACCATTTCTGCTTGACTTTTTTTATTTATTTATTTTTTAGTCCTCTGTGGTGAAATTCAACGACAAAAGGCCCAAGCCCGAGCAAACGGACGAGCTGTTCTTTGTTGTTTTTGAATGGCGTGATCATTTCATTCAGGAAATCAGACTGGTAAGTTCTCCCTAACGTTCTGCCCCAAATGAGAATCGGTCTGTATGAATCCGTTCAAGGCAGCGTGGCTTTTTTCCGAACAGATTGTGACGGCGAATGCCTGGAGCTCCGTAGCTATCCTCTGCGGCGTCTTCATGGCTCTCTTCAAAGCTGCTAATTTTGCCAAGCTCAGCATAAAGTGGATTATCAAGATGCGGAAGAGGCATCTGAGGAACAAGGAAAGAGAACTGAACCCAGTAAACTAAAACACTACTCAGAAAGGCACCGGTAGCACAACCTGACAGTATTCCAGTTATAAAAGATCCAGCTGACTTAATATTTTAACACAAGTGGATTTTTGACGTCAATGTATGCATATTTTTTACTCACGAGGGAAATAGTTTGCACTTATTAGGTCATATTTGTTAAAATGTGATGTATTATAAACAAAATTGCCGCCATTCCGTCATTTTAACAGATAGCAACAACCGTTCAGTTCATCGTTTTGATTAAAAAATGCCAAGTAGTTTGTGTTTTGTTGCATTTCAAAAGATGACGGCTTTTAATGATGGTTTTTAAAACATTCCTGGGAACGCAGTGTCACGCCCACGTTAAAACGTCGCTGAAAGCTAAAAAGCTTTAAAGGTTTCGTGCTTTGTCTTTTGCTTGTGAAACTGAGAAAAAGGGAACTTTAAAGAAACTTGCTGGAAATTAAGGGACTCGTGTACTGAAACATTTGTGTTCATATTTTTTAAGTAAAACAAATCTAAAATTCAGGTAAATCCAAAACACTATAAAGGGGAAAAGGGGATTAAGAATAAAAAGTATAGAAATTTGCTGTTTATTTTTGTAGTATAAATGTAAAATGATACTCTGTTTTTACTTCTAATCGCTCATCAATGTGTATTTGTCATGTTAGCACAATATCTCATGAAACCACTGGACGAGTTTTTAATGAAACTCTCAGAATCTAATCACTGGATGTACATCTACAACTGATTACTTTTTACAATCAACCCGATTCAACATGACCGCTACAGCTATAACTACATACCTATAACTCAATCTTTTTTAAACTCTAAATGATTTTACTTAAAAATTCTGGCATAAAAGGTGGCGGGTGATATGCATTCCTTCAAGGACTGCTGGGCCTGTAATTTATTTAATGTGCTGAAGAAAATGTGTCAGTGTGGTCGCTGCTGTGAAAAAATGTACCTATGTTTTGGGGATTTGAAACAATAAAAGATGATTTTGTTCTCAAAATATGTTGTGAAACGTGTTATTTTACAAGGTATGAATTAATTGATAACATCATGAATTCTATACCAAACTAAAGAAGTAAGATGTGTTAATTTATTAACTTTTTATAAATGTCTGTAACTATGCAAAGCTAATGTGCAAGTAGGTAATATAAGCGGAGAGTATCAGCGCCGTGATCACGGAGCCCGGTTTTCCTACACTGACGGTGCACATTGAACGCCTCACCGGAAGTTGATTACTTTGGGGGCGAGGACTCGAAGCAGGATGTTGTTAGCTTCAGCTGTGGATGACCAAAATACTGTCCTGCACACATTTGGAAGTTGTGAAGGTAGCATACAGTCATGTCTAAAACACGTATACATTGCGTCCAAACATCTTGTTTCAGCTGCTCGCTGCCATGATAATAATTAGATAATTAAATGTAGTGTTTTAATTGAATATCAAATTGCTTTCTTTGCTAACTTTAGCTTTAAATTCTAACCAACTTAACTAACTGCCTCTGAGAACAATTATTTTATTGCTAGACACGACTTGTATCAGTAGTTCTTCCAGTCGGCTGGTCCTTTGGTCTAAATAGTAACAGTTATTACTAATTTTGTCTGCAAATAACAGCTAATGGAGAAGCTAAGCTAGCTGTGTCAACTATCAGCTAAAGTTCAACAAGCCTCCGCAGGTTACCCAAATTCCCTTCTAAGTCTTGTTCATTTATGCTAACTAAATAATTTTAACTGTGGGAATATAATAACGATTCGTGGTGTTGAACTGCTCCTCCAGGTAGGGTAAATGTTAGCAAGCTAACTTGTTTTTAGCTGCACAACTCAGAAAATGTAGCTTGTGATATTGTGTGTTTTAACTTGTAATCGTTCTGGAAGTGTTGCACAAGACAATGAATTAGAAGGCTTTGTTTCAATTAAAACATTGATTAAAACTAATACCATCAGGCAGAACTCTGGCCATCATGGAAACAGGAGTGGTCAGACTCAATGTTAGGACTTTCTTCTGGTTTCTGGTTTTGTCTTGATTCAGTGACTGGGACTGAACATGATCCTAATAGTACAAGAACCTACCCTTTGGCACTTTTGGAGCAAAGAGAAAGGTTAAACCAGTTTTTAGAAAGAATTTCAGGATGTCAGAAATAGAATAAAGGTCAGTCTAACCTAATGTAATCTCTGGACTCTTACTTTTATTTATCATAATGTTATTATAGAGTTAATTAACAATTCAAGCTGTATCAGACTATTTTGCTCCAACTGGTAAATATCTTAGGATAGCAAAACTGAGGTAACAACATAATTTAGCTGAAGTTTAGTTCAAAAACTTTTAGCTGAACTTTTTTTTTATTGTACCCTGAAAGAACATTTTCAGAATAAAACAAAGTTGTTTTTTTTTTTTTATGGGCTCGGCTTTTTCTCGTCAACTTAATCTTAGCTAAAACCTTCATTTTGGAGCTTGTGTCGTATCCCCATGTCCAGACATGTCCTCGATGCTGTCACGGCTCTGTCCTGTGGCAGCAGAGTTGCTCCATCAGCATACTGTAATTAGATCAGCGTCCAAGTTGAACTCTGCCCCTATTTGGGCTGTGACACCGAGGCATTGGGGGAATAGATATGTGTGGCTTGCTTGGGTGGTTTAAAGAGTCCGAGTTGCTGAAATCCCAGCTTCCAACATACAGTGCAAACACAGGTGTGGCCGTATTTGTTGTCATTATACACAACACATGGAGACACAGAGATTCCAGTGCTATATTGCGAGATTTCCTTTCACCTTTTGTACGCTGCCTCTGATGATTCCCTTAACTTAAATTCTCCTTGTGGACAGTGATGGGCTGAGACTCGCCTCCGTTCAAAATGTCAACAGACAGAAAGTGCATCCTTTGTGAAATCGTCTGCATTTCCAAGCAGGTAAATTAACCAAGAGGTGTTAGTTATGCTATAAATGTGTAAATACTACTTCATTTTATATATCCAGGATCTCTGATTATGCAGGAGGTTGATGTAAACAACTTGTAAGCAAAACAAAAAGTATGTCCATTCAAAGATTTAAATAAAAAACAGTGTTTATCACTGAATAGGTCATTGCTTTCCCATATATTTTTACATTTTTTTGAGTTAATATATATAAATGTAAAGGTTATATTATTATACCTATTTAAAACCTCTACATCAGTATTCCTCTGTACTAGTGTTAGCCTGCATTGGAGGCATGTGTAAAACTTTAGGATTATAATGTGTCAAAATAAATCAAACTTCTTGAAACAAATTTGCAGGAAATGGAGGAGCACATGAGAAGCATGCTTCACCATCGTGAACTGGAGAAGCTCAAAGGCCGGTGAGTTTTTGGATAAACTACTCATATGTTAATGTTGTCACATTACCGGGTTTGATTTCATACCATAAATTCACTTAATTATCTGAAATTGGTCAATTTAAAGCCTAAAATTTCCCTTTGAATGCCATGATTAAAATATGTTGAATGATTTTTATCCCCTCCCCCCAAAAAAACGTGCAATTCTTTTTTTAGATAATTGCCTTGATAGTTTTAAAATATTTTGATGTTCATATAAAAGGTTTGACTTTCTTTTAAGAGTTTGTCTTGGTCTGTTTCGTCCAAGGCACGTGAGGACACATGCATGTGTCCGCAGATATGGGGCAAGTGGACATACGGGCAGCTGTCTCCAACTGCAGCTTATATATTTAGACACAATCCCTCCGGAACAACAGGCGTGACCGTTTGAAGGCTAATGGCTCGCCTGTGACTCCCGTGTAGATTACTGAAAGTATGACGCCTGTTGCTGAAATCCAAGAATCTGAAGTAAAGTATTCAAGCTCTGATATGTTGAGTTACTAGGATCTTGGGGTCTTTTAGAGCTGTACAGTCAGGAGTAGTTTTGGTAATCTGAAGAAAAGCTGTTGAGTAAGTGTTAAAATATAGCTGTGTGAGTTTTCATTTCTTAAAACACTCTGACCTTGACGAAACGTGCAGAAAGTAGCCATTGGATGTATGTTCAGGATGGCCACCAAAGATAATTGATCTTAGAAAACACAAAAATGGCTATAACTCGGTCAGTTTTACAGATATTGATCTAAATTTAGCAAAGTAGAAGCTGAGAGTGAACCTCAGTACACACTTCAATTGCAAGCATATTTTGTGAGATCTCCCATAACATTATTTTCAAGGCCACAACTCTGTCATTTCTCCACACAAGATGATTTCAGTCTAAAACTCTGGCATGAAAGGCAACGATCGGTATGCGTTCCTTCAAGGAATCTTAGGCCTTTAATTTTTTCTGTTCTTATTTGCAAAGTGTATCACTTTACTAGCAAAGAGCTGAGAAATATTGTGTCAGAAACGAGTAACTCTATCTTTGTGGTGCTTGCCAACTGCACGAGAGGTCATAAAATGGAGGCGCGCCATGACACAGATTTGAAGAAGAAATTGAGAGGGAGCCAGCAGAGCTCCTGACCTTACAGAATCACGGGACTGCATACATGGGAGAGGTTTGAAGTGGAGGCTGTGAGCAGCTGCACTCAGCTTCAGTTTCACAGGCTTATCATAGGGTGGGTTGTCAGGATCCGGAGGCCTGTTCTAATAACACATGCCGACTCGGGGGGCGGGGGCTGGGTTCCGGCTGTTGGAGCGCAGAGAAAGGTCAAATACAGACATTGCCTTCTGTAGAGTGTCAGAGCGCAGCGGACACCATCATGAAGGCGGACTAAGCTGAGGGCGCTGGCCTCTCTTCCCTCCACGCGTCCCAGCGCTGCGCTGCGTGGCTGGACCTGAACAGCTAGATTAGTCTGCTGCCAGGGTCCAGCTGGGCTGCTCCTCCTGTCCTCGCCCTGCCACTTATGGTCTGCTGAGGAAAGGAAAGAAAAAAAAACACAAGATCAGGATGATAAAAATTTGAACCTTTTTTTAACAAGAGAAAAATCCCAAGTTAGATACCTCCTGATCTGTGACAGATAGACAATTTGGACTTGTTTTAAGGATTGTTGAGTATTCTCCTTTCCTGAATTTCTTTTCAACTTTAAGAGAAAGTAGAACCAGCGTGCGTTGCTGCAGACTCTTCAGGCAGGAAAACCAACCCAGATGAGATCAGAGCCATGCCAGAAGGATCAATCGAACGTCCGCTCTCGCCCTCTCTCCCCAGGGACTGCGGACACGAGTGCAGAGTGTGTAAGGTGAAGGTTGGAAGCCTGACTGACTATGCCAGCCACATCTCCAGTCCCACGCACAAACAGAACGTGGAGACTGCTGACAAACAGCATGCTGGGAACAACCACGACGAAGACTACTTTGACCAGGCTTTGGTGGACCTGATAGAAAAGAGAAACAAACAGATAAGGCAAGTCCTTTTTCTCCTAATCTATTGGAATAGTAGCCTTTAGGCAAGAAAAGGTTGATTAGGTTTATACCTTAAATACAAAGTTCAGTTTCAGTCCAAAGTATTAACTGGTACAATATTTGTTTTATTTAATAATAAACACTTATGCTTTGAATTTTTTGTTACTTAACAGCAATGTACACATCAGTGTAAGTCTGTGTCTAAGTTGTGTCTACATATGCCATGTATAGTCATATTTTGCTCAGCCGTGCTCACAGGCTCCTTTTAGTCGCAGCTTCACACTGAGCTCTGGCTGGAGTCATATGTCAGGTCTGTAGGCTAAAAAAAAAGCATGACCACAAATACAGAGCTCCAACAGATGCAGGCTTAAATTAACGCCTTCTCCAAATGATTGCCAGTCAAACACCCAAAATGCTGGACTTTATGAATAAAGGTGTAGCCATTAGGGTGGTAAAATATCAGGGATGAACTCTACAACGTGTGGGTTTTTTTCTGTTTGTCTGTAGAAAAGAAAAGGAAGAGGCGGCTGCAAAGCTGGCAAAAGAAGAAGAGGAACGAAAGAACAAAGAAGAGTTTCAGCAAAGACTAAAGGAAGTTAGGGAGCGTTACCGCCTAGAGCACGTGTATCAGCCGCCTTTGCAGGGCTTCAGTGGTTCAAGTCAGCAGAGGTCTTGGCACAGGAACAATTATAATGTCAGCACAGAAGACGCAAGACCGTGGCACCATCACAACAAGGAAGGGAAGAGTGCCACCTGGCACGCTCAGGAGCCACCTAACTTACAGAAATGGGCGTCTGATAAGTTTTCGGGTGGAAGAAACGATAGCCACGTAGGGCGAGGTAACAAGACCTGGGGCTACGGCGCATATCATGGCAATCAGCAAAGCCGGCTGCCTTGGCTCAGCAGTGAAGGTAGTAGTTATGGCCTCTATGGCCAAAACAATATTTCCAGGTATGCTCAAAAGGCCCAGCACAAGAGCTTCCTGGGACCTCCTTTATTTCAAGCTTCGCCCAGTTTTTATGCCCAGGCTTTTAATCAGTTTCAAAGTGCGGGGAACAACAAGGGGAGTCAGCAAGAAGCAGGGCTTCAACATGAGGTGACAGAAACAGACCACAACAGTAGTACGAACTTGAAGACTTCTGGTAGCAATCCGAAGCTGGACAAAGGCTGTCGCTGGTCACCGTATCCAGTCACTTCTGGACCACATAGTGAAACCCAACCAAATATGCCAGAGAAGCACCACAAAGCTCCTAAACCCCAAAAGCATGAAATCAGTGTCTCTGACAGGAACTCCCAGCCTGAGCATGATCAAGGACACTTGATCTCAAGTGAGGAAGACAAGGTGAGGTATCAAACAAAGCCAAAATCTAATCTCAGTCATAGGAGTTACACCAGCACCAGAGGAAACATTTCCCCGACCGGCGGGAGCCTAAATTCTACTTCTGGCTCCTCCAGTCAAAAGCCAAATAAGACACTGTTTCATTCTTCTGTTTCTGGTACCATCAGTGGAGCTCAGCACAACAAGGCCTCCAGTCAAGCTCTACCACCGTCCAAACTAACAGGAAAGCAAAGTGGACTAAAGGAATCTGTTAGGCCCCTTCAGGAAAGACAGGAAAGGCACCTACCAGAATCACTGAACACAGCCAGACAGATGGTTTCTGAAAAGAAGGGCTCTTTGAACAGCTCAGTTTACAACAGGTGGAAGGTGACACATCAGACGGAGGAGCAGCAAAAGGAGCAGGGGCGCAAACAAAGTGAAGCGAACAAAGAAACAAGCTGTGGTCACAATTCAGTTAAACCATCGCCGCCTGTGACATACAGGGTAGAAAAGCCTGCACGGCCATCTTCGGACAGCAGCAAGTTTGTCCAGTCGCTGCAAATTAGCACCTCTTCCACAGAGAGCGCAGAGCCTGCAGCATCAGCGAGGAACCATCAAGAAAGCAGAAAGAAGGTGGAGCAAAAAAGCTGCTCGGCGGTCCCAGACGAGGCCATGCAGGTCACAGAGGCAGGGCAGACCTCAGAGAGCGACACCTGTAGAGGTGGTGAAGCGAATGCAGCTTCCGGGACAAACTCGTCAACTTTGTCCAAACTTGACCTCCCGCCCGTCTTAAAACGTGACCTCACCAAACACATGAGCTCCAAGAGCAAAACAACCGGCCACGAGCCAAACCTCAACATTGCCAGGCGGGTGCGCGATCGAAGCGAGGCGCGCAGAAGTGACACGGAGAAGGACTCTGGCCTCAAGCCGACTGTGCGGCAGCTCATCAGCTCATCTGGGACGCGCCGCAATGTGAACTGGGAGCAGGTGTACCAGGAGGTTAGAAAGAAACAAGACAAGGGGAAGGGCATTCCAAGGTGAGAGCTCGATCTGAAATTTAAAGCTGAACATCTTTATCTATGGGCTTTTTGTTCTGAAAGCCTTTTGTTTTGCCTTCTGTTCTTCAAGGTTTGGTATAGAGATGGTGCCATGTGAGCAGGAGAGCCAGAGCCAAGAGGAGGAGGACATACCCCTCCTAGAGGGTTTTCAGTGGGAGTCTTTGATGGACGTCTCTGTCCAGGGTACCTCCCGAAAACGCTCCTTGTCAGAGAGCATCCTTGCGCCGGCATCGACTCATTCCCTGTTTGCATCCTTTACTTCAGAGGAAACAGCGCCGAGAGAAGGTCTCGGTTCAGAGCAGCTCAGATCCACGGGTTCTCCCGGTTCCATATCTGCGCCAGAGAAAGCAGACCGTCAGCGTCAGTCAGAGAGCAAAGCGCAGAAGCTTCCAGACAAACTAACATCTACGGCCGTGAAAGTTCTCCAGCGGTCTGATTCAGTGCTCTGCGACAGCAGCTCAGGGGCAGAGCAGAACGACGGTCAGGGAACAGGGAAGAGGCGGCGGGCAGCCAGGGTGAGTTTGGGAAACAAGTTCTCGCTTTTTATTGTCAGAGTTTTGAATTATCAGGCAAAATGTGCAACCACTACTCTTATCTTTGGTTTTTAGGATGTTCCCAGTAGAGAGGCATCTTGCCTGGAACACGACAGCAAAAGAAGGAAGCTCAAATCTAAAAGAGGTTTGTGGCTCAAATCCAAAAGATGAATACATTTACAGACACTGTTTACAGTCGCTGGTGTATCAGATGTTTTTTTGCTGTCGTTCCAGGGCGTTTGCAGATTGACCAGCTGCTTACGGTGTCACTGAGGGAAGAGGAGCTGAGTCGGTCTTTGCAGAACGTTGACACCAGCTTGATCCAGGCACGGGCGGCACTGGAGGCCGCCTACATGGAGGTGCAGCGACTCATCTTGGTTAAAGAGCAGGTACATCATCAAAAATACGATCCCCATTGTATGAAAACCATCTCTCTTTGTAGTTAAACACGCTTAGGAAGGTGTATATTAACATCAAGTAATATCACAAACGTTAAACTTTCACGTTTTGGTAGCAGGTGAACGTGCACGTGTTTGTGTGGACTTACTGTATATAACCTGCTGGTCATCTCTGACATGCTGCAAGCCATGCAAAAGCATCCTTATGTTTGAGGATTTTAAAGATTTGTTTTGTATTTGTCTCATCTGAAATATTTTAGTGCAGTGTTTAATGTTTAAACCCATAAAAGTTCACATGTGGCTTTGTTGTTCCTCAGATTACCGTGGAGATGAGCACACTGAGGAACCAACGAATCGAGTTACTTAAAGGAATGCAAGGTAAAAACATTTATTGTATTTATATTTTGCAGGAAACTTTACCATCAGCTACTAGAAGCCACAAAAATTAAACAAATATAGTTAAATCTTTGTTGTGTGTACTAAATTGTGGAATGAAGTTGCTATTGTGCATTTTTTAGGTACAAGTGAGGAAGCACCTCTGGTCAAGCTAAAAGAAGAAAAGATGGATTCATGTGAAACTGAGCCGCCAGTCATGCCCTCCTCTGTTTTGGACGTTGCTATTTCCAGCTCCAATCACGCTGCAGAATGTGCTTCTCCTCCCTCCTCCGGCCTTCCTTTGTCTGTGGTTATCAAGGAGGAGCCCCAGTCTCCAATCCATGTCAGCTCCGAGCTGGACACCGTGGACAGTGTGACCCTCTGTGCTCACAGCACAACTCCAGAGCTGCCAGTCGCTGCTGCCACAGCTCCAGGTAACATCATTCAGGCCAAAATGGATCCGCGTAGAGGTCCTGCTTGTATCAGACAATTACCAATGCATTCATCTTTATTTATTGTACTACTCACTGACTGATGCATCTTTTATGACTAGACATGGTGTATCAAAGAAAAAAAATAGCCAAGACCCACTACTCCCTGTAGAATATCCTGTCAGCTCTATATTTAGATTACAACTGGATTAATCCATTTCCATTGGAAACTTTTTGCAGATCCCGTCTGTAACGTTCAGCCACCTCCTGAAAGAAAACTCAAGCCTTTCCAAACTAACTGTGTGGAGCCTGCAGAGCGCAAAGAGAAATTGCCTGCGCAGGTTGAAATGGCAGAAAGGTCTGTTAAAGCTCTGAGCAACTACAGCGGCCCGCTGCCGGACTCCAAAGGCCCCATAAAGCCTCCCAGCAGACGGGGTTCTGAGGTTGGGAGCGTTGTTGACTACGCAGACAACCAGTCGGTGTCGTCCCCCTCGGTCTGTAATGTGCTCGCCTCGCCGTCTGAACTGAGGAGCGGGAAGCGTGTGAGGAAGCTGAAGAAGAGGAAGGTGCTGAAAAAGGCTCAGGGGACAGAGCAGCCTGAGAGCAGCGACTCTGAGATAGAGGAAGAGGTCGCGAGGCCAAGGTGGCTGCGACAGCGCCGGAGACCCAGCGGAGGCTCTCAGGTCAGTACCTCCAGTCAGCCCATGGATGACAGAGAGGTTACCATGGATACAGATGGCCACAAGAAGACGCTCAGTTTGCCACTTGCAACCACGAATATTGAGGAGGAAGACCAAAACTCCCCTGAAAAAACAGCAGAGCATCAAGCTCCCCCTGCTGATCCTTTGGGGAACACTGATTTAGAGGAAAGCATGGTCACCGCAGCCTGTCAGCAGCATCCATCCCTACTGCCACCTCGCCCTCCAGGACTGCTCCCAGACTCCTGCAGGCCTGAGACACAGAGTCTGGCCTGCAACAAGGTCTCCTCCACCAGTGACATAGATCTGTGTAAATCCTCCGAGAGGTGAGTCATGACAGGCCTAATATGTACAGGTCCAAAGAAGCTGAAAAATCTGTATTTGAGGTAGTTTTGTTGACGTTTGTCAGGTTTGTATTTAAAATTATAATTATTCTAAAATGCAATCCATCACTTGGCTTACTTAATTTAGACACGCTGCTACTGCACACATATGTGGTACTATTTAATTAGCTTAAAATGTTCTTAAAAGGTTCATTGGAAATACAATACAAAAAAAAAAACACTTGATAAGTTAAATATTGTAGAAATTTACCCTACAGGTACTATCGGATCTCATCTTTAACTAAAAAATTAGCATTTTCTGCAGAAACGCTGTCAGTGATGAGAAGTAGTTAAAAGTAGCAAAAAGATAGTTAAAAGCTAAAAATACAGGAAAACAATAGTGTCAGTGCCAATAAAAAAAAACCCACAGGAGCATTAATTTCAGTTCTAACTCCTGCCAGTGGGAATAAATATTCTGCCTTTGTATTGAATGTAATGGTTGAATGTTTTTCCTGTTTTGTTTTTTTTGCCTGCAGTGATTTGCCGTTTGCCATCACATTGCCCAAGAATTCATCAGGTACGTTCATCTCCGGAGAGCTTTTTAAGATTTAAGATTTTATGGGTGTGTTATTTTTAAACTAAACGGAGCAAATTGATCTTCTAACTAATCAAGTTATGATATGAAATACCGTCAGTGGGTGAATATAATACATAAGCTTTGCAGACACATTTTGAGTTATTAGTTATATTTTTTAAAGATAAGGTGTGGTTTACTTTGCTTAACCGTGTTTATTGTTTTGTTTGTTTGCTGTATGCATTATCTATTTGTGCTTGTTGTTTCTTAGATGCATTTTCCGATCAAGGTGGGGATGAGATTCTGATGGAAGGGGGGTTCGAAGGCCACCAAGAGGCGGTGAACGCCATCCAGATCCACAACGGGCTGCTGTACACGTGCTCAGGAGATCGAACCATCAGAGCGTTTGACCTGGTGGTGGGTGAAGATGAACAATGTCGCACCACCTCAGTTGTTTCAGAAACTGTAGCTGTTCATTTCTACTTTGTTGCAGAGTCATAAATGCGTGGGTGTGTTTGAGGGTCACAGCTCCAAAGTGACCTGTTTACTGGTGTCGGCAGCTCCATGCCTGCACCACCGCCTTTATTCTGGTTCCAGTGACCAGACCATCCGCTGCTACAGTCTCAAGGTAAAAACACACTTGTTCTGATAAAAGAATTGAAACAACACAAAGTGGCGTTACGGACTGATGCTCTCTGATGTTGCATGTTGTCTACAGACGCAAGAATTTGAGCAACACTTCTCTTTGTCCGACCGAGTCCTCTGCCTTCACAGCCGCTGGAAGACCTTATACGCTGGTCTGGCGAACGGCACAGTGGTGTCGTTTAACCTCAGGGTGAGAACACTGTCTTTTGAAAAAGCATAATGTTCAAAGGCAGTTTCTGATTGCAGCTGAGGCTTGACATCGCTTTAGAAATTCAGTGAGGCGCCATCAAGGCGCCTGGCTCCGCCAGCCTGCGTTGACAATCGTTTTTCGCCCCGATTGATTGTTTAGACAAACAAGCAGATGGATGTGTTCGAGTGCCACGGCCCGCGTGGCGTGAGCTGTCTCGCCTCGTCGCAGGAGGGAGCCCAGAGGATCCTGCTGGTCGGCTCTTACGACAGCACCATCAGCGTGAGAGCAGCCAAGAACGGACTGCTGCTGCGCACGCTGGAGGGCCACAACAAGAGCGTCCTCTGCATGACGGTAGGTCAGGTCTGAAATCCTGCCTTCCGCGGGGACACTTTATCCCTGCTGGAACAGACTCCATGACATCTGAGAGAAACAGAACAAGGATTTAAAAAGTATGTACACTTCCAGGACAAAACAAGTCGACATTTAAACAAATAGGCTGGAGCCTCCCAATGAAAAGTAGTGAATATTATCATCTCACAACAAGTCATTTGACTCTAATTTAAGTCTCCTCCTGTGGTTGTGCAGGAAATGTTTTTCTGTTTTAGAAAGGTTTGAATTATTAGTCTGCTTCAGTCAAAAAAACAAAGAAACCCTGCTAAAACAGGTTAGGAACAATGTTTTTTACATTTTAAAGGGATTTTAAATCATCGGTTTTCTTTTCTGCTTCTCTTCAGGTGGTCAATGATTTTGTGTTTAGCGGATCCAGTGATCATTCTGTCTATGCTCACAACATCCATGTGAGTTCATCTTCCACGTGTACTTTCAGTTTTTATTTATTTATTTTAACACATTTAACACCCGAGAACTGTAATTTACCTTTACTTCTTCACGCTGTGCGTCAGACAGGGGAGCTGGCGCGTGTTTATAAGGGCCACAGTCATGGTGTTACCGTGGTGACCGTCCTGGGGAAAGTGATGGTGACCGCCTGTCTGGACAAACTCGTTCGAGTCTACGACCTACAGGTTTGCATTCCCAAACACACCAAAGTCAAAATGATGCTTTATTAAGCTGTATTACCAGTTCAGTTATGTGTGAAAGCCAAACTGTTTTGAAACGGGAGCTGTTTTCTGTCACGTGTCAAAGTAAAAGTCTTTTTTCTCTTTAGTCTCAGAACCAGCTGCAGGTTTACGGTGGACACAAGGACATGGTGTTGTGTATGGCTGTCTACAAGAACATGGTAAGAGCCTGGAACCTGACATAAATCCTCTCCTAGCAGCTTTTTTTTTAGCTTCAAGACTGAAATAAGATATTAAACAAAAACCCATTTGTTTCAGATCTACACAGGATGCTATGATGGGAGTGTACAAGCTGTCAAGCTGAACCTGATGCAGAACTACCGCTGCTGGGTAAGACAGAAACCCATTTGATGTGCTTCCTCTGATTGGAAACCTTATGTCTTTTTACTGAACAAACACTAGACCTAAAAGCACTCAGACTCCATTGTGACACAGCAAGAAACAAAAACACAACAAAAGATAAAAACAGTATTTTATAAATGTTTCTTTTTATATGCCTTTGCATCTTTTGCACTGATTTATCCAAGAGGCCTGATGCAATTAGGCCCCATCAGTTAATTGTGTCATAGCCTTTTCCCATGACTACTTTGTGTTGTGTTTGGGTTTGAGCTCGTCTTTCCGTAGACTTCCAGGGCTGCAATAATGAAGCTTTGTGTTGACAGTGGCACGGCTGCTCACTGGTCTTCGGGATGTCGGAGCATCTGCAACAACACCTGATCAGTCACCACACCGGTGCCAACTTCCAGTTGCTCAAGTGCCGCTGGAAAAACTGTGAAGAGTTTTTCTGCGCGCGCAACAGCTCCAAGCAGGTATCCAAACCTTCAGCGGGAAAAAAAACTGTTGCTGCAGTGCATCACACAGTCACATGACCAGAGCGCACTCTAGGTGTTTTATATGGTTTAGTCTCATCTCCCCCGAAAGGGAACCTTTACTTCTCTCGAGATCTTGGTCAAAAATGTAGCAACGTGAGGTTTCAGGACATGATTTAATTTAGTTTTAGACAAATTGTGAAGAAATGCTGCTTTTCTTCCACATTCAGAGGAGGTTTTTGTTTTTGCCGTACCAGCAGTTTGTTAAAAGTTATCATTAATCCGTGGAGATTTTTAGTGTTGTGCATTTATGTCCTTAGGTTTTGCCAAAGATAAATAAAGAGCCTTACACAAAAGTAATTACAATGATTTTAAAGAGTTTTGATAGGTTGGCACTTTAATGAATAACGAACTAATAAATTCAGTCAAATATTGTTTTAATGATGTAAAAACAGCGGGGTTAATGTCTGTGCCATTTGTTTCGTCAGTTGCAGATAATGATGCTGCACATGCAGAAACATGCTGAGGAGCCGACTGAAGTGGAGCCTTAGGGGCCGGCGGTGGGAACGTGGTTTCCCCCCGAGCCTACACTCTTAACCCCCCCACCCCAGTTTAACCTCCCATATTGGGGGGGGCACGTTCTCGGGACCTTCTTAGCTCAACAGCGCTCCCCTGGAGCCTGATGGGTGGTGTTTGATGACTTCATCTTTTATATTCGGTGTTGGAATCCAACCATGATACAGTCGCAAAAGGAGGGTTGTGTTACAGTTTTTTTTTTTTTAAATACACTAAAAAAAAACACTTCCTGCCCTTTTGTCTGACCACTGCATTTCCTCTTTCACTGACCAAAGAGAGACACAGAAACACGACTTGTTCATTGAAGAAACTTCAGAGTTGCCAGTATCTGAGGGATCTGTTGCTCTTTCCTGCTGCAACCAAACCCAGCCATTATCTTCCAGGCTCACTGCAGTATGGTATGGTTGAGATGTATTTATAGTTGTGCATTTGTGATGTCGAGCAACCTGTCGTTCTAATTTTTTTTTTTTTTTTTTTTTCTTTGATTAAGTCGTGGTTTGATTTCTAGAAGTGATTTTGTTTTCACGGCCAGGATGAGTTATTGTCCCGTTAAGGAAAGGATATTTTAGCTGCGTGGAGATTTGTTTTAAAGGAACTAATCTGAAGGTTTTATGTATTTTTTTTTTTCCATTAGCTGTATTTGTTTGCTGCTTACTCAGGTGTGCGAGGAACGTTTGACCCAATTTGAGGTTGCTTTTCGAGAACATACATTTATGGTGGCGTTCGTGTTTTAATTCGTGGGGGATTTGCTCCCCAAAGTTGTTGAAAGAATGTTGGTTTTCCAAGACTGAGTGTGAGATGGTGTTTTTTTTTTTAAATTGATTTTATTCTTGTGTGGAGTTTGTTTTATCGAGCAGAAGGCACCGGAGCTTTATTTTCCACAGTGATAGTTTTCTCTTGTGGAGCTGAAGGATGTTTACAGGATGTGTTTGAAGGAGGATATTGAAGGGAAGAATGAAGTCTCATCTCCCATGCCATACCTTCTCAAGTTCCATTAATGGTTTGACATGAATCCTCTTTTTACGGTGAATTCAACCTGTTTTAGCCGATATTAAATCCCAACTGGTTTTGTCTTAAGCAGACTTTGTTGCGTCCTCTTTGGAGGACAAGTTCTTATCTGAATAAACGTTAAATTCTTACAGTCAGTGTCTTCTCAACTTATTCATAGGAGAGTGCAGTTCACCTCTTCCCTGGCATTCCTGAGTTTCTTCAAAAATGTCATTTATTGTCAACGTTCTGAAGAAGTAATTTTCTTTTTTTTTAAATGTTGTGAAAAGTTGGTAATAAAAGTTGTGTGCAACACTGGAAAACAATGTGTCCTATTTATGATTTTTACAGAAAGAAAACAAAGCAGTCTCACCTAATAAGTACTGTAACACGATCAAACCAACAGCTACATATTTATTTGATTAAAATGATTAAAAATGTAGTACACTCATGTCACCATAGCCTTCATGGGAAAAAATAAAATCACAAAAAAAAAAGCTGTGGTCCAACCCATTCGCCATATTCTTTCAAATCCATATTGGAACCGTGTGTGTTGAAGTTAGGAAATGACTCGTCAGCTCTGCAGTTGCGTTCCTAAATCTCATCCATCCACATGTGGAGCTTAAATACTGGCAGACGGGACAGATGTGAGGAGGTGAAATCTTGTCGGCTGGTGCTGAGATGAACTGAAGAGGCCTGAGTTTGTCCACCAGGGAGCGCTGTCTTTGGGCACCGGTGGTTTGAAAGGACTGATCCTAGTCCCTCAGAAAAATCCAGGGGAAATAAATAAGCCACTAGGATTTTTTTTTAATTTAAGATGTGTTTTTCTGCATCTATTACTAGAAAAGTGAACAGGAAGTTCTTTCACTGTCCACTAAAAAGCCCATAAATGTAAGAAAGGCCTTGTTAAATTTAAGTAAACAAAAATAAAGATCGTTGGAATTAAAAGATTAAAAGTACTGTAAATCGAAAGCAAACTAGCAAGTACTACAGATAGGTTGCTGTATGGTGGAGACTCTGAGGTATTGAGACTGTAAGAAGAGGTTGTGTGTTTGCTGCCTGAGAACAGTACGGTACGCTAATGAGAATGGGAGGACAAAGGTAGAGAAGAAAACGCAGAAGGCTGGAGACCTTTCGTGATGGGAAAAGATCAAATGGAGAGAGATTCTGACCCCGTTCAGACCTGGCACGAACATCCGTCCTGAGTGATTAGATTGTATCTACGCAGCGCCGAATACAGAAGTGAACTGCCTTCAATCAAAAACATCTTCACTCAGTCCAGCTTTGGAGCTCTGGGTTAATTTTATCCTCATACTTTTGGTAGTATGAACACAATCTGTAAGGAGCTAAGCTGTCGGACCTAAAACTGACCTAAAAGCAGCAGAGCTGTCACCTGAACATCTCAGCGTAAAAATAAAAAGTCTGCTCAGCTACTGACTGATTTAAGATAAGTGAACAGCATCAAATAGGCCTTTTTTGTTTGTTTGTTTTGGGCTAAAAGTTTTTAATGAACTCTTTATCAAAATCCTGATTGTTTTTCGAGCTGACTGGACTCACTGTGGTCCCTGGGAGCTGTAATGTGCTGTCAGTCACAGGAAAGCAGTCTGAGTGGCGTTATTTGTTTTCATCTTATTAAACACGGAGCTGATGTTACGTTCACAGTGAAGGATGAATGTCAGTGCACCGTGGACTTCTATGGGTTTATTTAGGCTTGACCCAGTGGTTAGGGAGGTCATCCTCAAATCAAAGGGTCAGATTTTATCCTCAGACACTGCAGCGTGGAGAAGTGAACCCATCACTGCCCCCAGTGTGATTATCAGTGTTTGAGTGAGATATAAAAAAGTGCTGCATATAGTGTGTCAAAACATATAACAGAAAAGGCAGTGTATGAGTGTGTGTGAATGTTTGAGTGAGAAACATTGTAAAGCACTTTGTAGAACCTGGAGAGGTTAAAAAATATGTTATATAAGTGTGGACCATTTACTATTCTGAAGTTTTTGCTCTGACACTGAGCTGTGTGAAGTCACTAATCTTTGTAATGTATTCCTCCCTTATCATGTCTGTAATGTATGTAAGCCTATTAAAAGATAACCCTACAAAAATAATTGCGTTAATGTCAAAATAATAACAGTTCAGGTGTCTGAATGTATTGTATTGAAATGAATATAGAAACAGCAGACCTGCTGTCACACTGATCTGACAGTGTTTCTGCATACAGAGCAGACAGGTGACATCCGATCACAAAAAAACCTTTTGGAGTAAACATTTATGGCCAGGTGTGAATGCTTCCAATCAGAGCTGACCACTTGCAAATGAGTCGGCCGAGGCAGATCGTTACTGCGAGGTCTGAACAGGCTTTGGATGCAGAGAGGTGTCGGCGTGAGGTGGATGAAAGCTAACGGCGGTCAGGCACACTGAATACTGAGGTAAAAGCTGGCAGGTCTGGTCCTCGTGTGGCGTTGAGTTCACCTGGGAGAAGATGGGCCTTTCTAGGCGTACATGGTCAACTGGAGCCACTTCAAATGAACACAAGGAAACACCTCATTAGGCCGTGAACGTATAAATCGTTCTCTTACTTTAAGAAAAGAAATTAAGCTGAAGAAAGAGAACTGAGATTAGTGGTGGTCGAAGAAATAGAGTACTGACTACATTTGAGTTATATTCATAAGGTTATTCATGTAGACGTGGATTCGTACCTCCAGGACACTGAGTCTGATGGTGCCGTCTCCATCCTGATCAAAGGCCTGGAACGCCCCTGAGGAGAGAAACGACACACTGCAACTGCGACTTGTGCATCCCCTCGTCTTACAACCTAAGGTTAGACTGCACTTTGTAGGTCGAGAAACACATTATTCTGAGGCTTAACATCGTTTTCTACACTTTGTTTTTCCTAAATATGGTATGGTGTACATGATAGTGATCAATACTAAACAAGTTTGCTTGGTTTTTCTCTGCAGACACAAAAAGAAACAGGCCAAAAGCAATGTGTCAAAAACTCCCAATAGAGGTTACAAGATGCCTAAATCCACAGATTAACACTTCTTAGACAGTGATGTCTTATTTTAGGATAGATTTTAACAACACATTGTGGCTTAATCCTAAATTTCTTTTACCTTATTATTTTAATGCATACTCTTATTGGATTACCTAACTTTTTGCTGGACTGGAAAGTTAGTTAAATAAAAATAATACAAATTATAATTGGTCTTATTAATGAGAAAAAAGGTTTTAATATTATATATCTCTTAGAAAGCCGTTCAAGGTAATGAGAACTTTCAACCAATGCTGTGACGGTCTGGTGTGAGCTGACACCTTGTTTGAGTTTAATCTACAGTACATTTTTAAATTAAGTGCCATTAAAGATGTCAGAGGACCTCGAAAAGGGTGTTTTTGATGTTTATTAAAATTAGGAAGTGTAAGTAAATATCTTTAAAGAAATAAGATTCCACACATAACACAGTTTGGTACCGGGCTGTATTATGAATTAACTTGTTAAAAGGTACTTACAGGATACATCCCTGGTATTTACTGGGTACTCATGCAGTATGTACCTGGTACTTACAGGTACCCAGTAGGTATTAGGTACGTACCCTTTCAGTACCAGGTATGTATCAGGTAACTACCATGTATGTACCCTGTAAGTACCACATACCTGGTAAGTACCTGATACATACCCTATAGCAGGGGTGTCCAATCCTGGTCCTCCAAGGCCACTCTCCTGCATGTTTTCCTTGTTTCTCTGCTCCAACACACCTGATTCAGTGGTTAAATCACCTCTTCATGTTCTGCAGAAGCCTGTTAATCACCCATTGATTCAGATCAGGTGTGTTGGAGCAGAGAAACAAGTAAAACATGCAGGATAGTGGCCCTCCAGGACCAGGATTGGAGACCACTGCCCTATAGGTACCAGGTAAGTACTAGGCTGCATTATGTACTGCTGCTGATTGCACCAGATGAAACTCAAAACCACGTTACTTTCTGCACGAATCGTTAAAATCTGCAAAGTCCCAAAGGAACAGAGGACAACTGAAACAATTAAAGACTTCTCTCGTGTTTGGCTAAAGTCAGTGTTGATGAGTAAACCAAAGAGAGAACACTGAACAATACTGGTGAGTGCAGCAGGGCTGCAGAGAGAGTCACCGCTCTCCAAAAATAAAAATGCTGCCATCTGTAGTTTGTTAAAGATCAAATGGACAAAGCAGAAGGCTGTTGCGTAAATGGTTTTCAGACACAATACCAGAACAGAACATTTTGGATTAAATGAACACGAGTGGGGTTGAAGAAAAGACAATACAGCAATGAAACTCTTTTCCTATTGTGGAGCATGGTGGTGGTAGTGTGATGGTTTGCACCTAGATAGCTGCATCTGGAATAGAGCAGCTTTTTATGATGAACCTGTCAGTGAAATCTGATTTACACCATCACGTGTGAATTGGTTTTTCCCTCTCTTTTTTAAAAAGTTTTCTGATACTTTAAGCAAAACACAGAAAATTATTTCATGTATTAGTATTTTCTCTGTCCTGTTCAGACGTGTATCGGGGCTCTGACTTACTGAACATGGCTTCGAGTCGAACCAGACAGCTGATGAAGCTGTCGAAGTCGATGTTCATGTTCTCATTTGCGTACCGCATGGTGATGATGTCGTACAGCTGGTTGTTGAGACGGAAGCCTGAGCGGGACATAAGACACATGACTGTACAGTGACAAGAACATTCAGAGGATGAGTTAAGGAGGGAAGGAAACACAGCCGTATAGTTTAAACATCTGAAAATGAAGCGTGACAATAAATTAGTACATCATTATGAACATCTTCAGCTACAACCATAACAAACATTAAGTAGAAATGCTTAGAGTTGTTGTATCATACTGCATAGGATTACATTAAAGAGCTTAAAGAGTCTCTTCATAAATTAAAAAATGTGCAGTTTAAGATTTTCACATTTAGGTGATTTTTTAACAGTTAAAATATCTAAAAACTGCTTTAAAATGGATTTATGGCAGCTGTATTTCAATGTATTTTTTCATTCAGTTTGCATTTGAATACATTTTTTAGTGTGCACGACGGAAACAACCCTTTACTCACTTCAGCGAATAAGCTTCTTTAAAAAAAGACCAAGATTGTTAACAGTGAATTTAATTTCTCTTTAATGATTTGTGAGACAGAACTTTTTAAGATAAAACAGTGGCACAAAATAAACTTCCACTCTTGATTTCTTTATGATCAAACCACAAATGTAAACTAACTTTTCAGTTTAAAATAATATATTTTGCTGATGAATTAAGTCGCCAAAGCAGCTGCTGCTCAGAATCCCAACATAACTTTGTAATAATTTAAGTTAAGAAAAAAAAGCCTAGATGTTGATGTATGAACTGTAGAAGTGTGAAAAAGTCAAGATAAAGACAATGTTAAAGCTGCTGACAGTGGCTCATGATGGTCACCTTGGTAACCACACACCTGTGTCTGTCACTCCCTGACTGCTAAGTTAATGAACGGCAGTCAAAAAGTAAGCCTGAATATGTACTGAAAAGGCTGAGGGAGTAAGATGAGTGTGGTTGCAAAGGATTCAAAAGTGTTTGACGTTTCAGAACAAACGCAAAAAATTTCAAAATGCCAGTTCAGACGTGTAAAATCCAACTTTTTGTGACCCGTTTTAAATGATGTTTCTACAGTGAAGTGAGCTCCAAAAAGGGACGGGTTTTCTCACGTTTTTCACCAAATCTCCCCTGATCTCCATTATTTATTGTGCATTTTCTTTCCTAATTTGGTCTGCCTACTGCTACTAAATGCCACAGCACACTATTCCCAATCAATATGCATGTTTCGATGTATAACTTGCATGTGTCATTTCAAAGCTGTGCAACGAGATACAGGACGAAACTTTCCACAGAATTGTAATAATAGTAGGTTAAGCACTGGGCGCTTTAAATACTTTAAATGCTTTAAATGCTTTATTTAAACTAACATAACTACTTTATTTCAAAAAGAAAATCAGATTTTTCTAAAAGCTGCAGCTGATCGTGACTTGAAACAAGTTCAAACTTTAAGAAAAATAATCCTATCATAGCCCAATTGTGATATAATGAATAATAAATAAAGTGCAATCAGCCAATCACGGCTGAGCTGCTTCTAAATAAAAGAAGACAGAAGCGACAGTAGAAACATTTGATTGAGCTAAAAGAAAAGAAAAAGATAACTTTTTCCTCTCGGTTTTTACCTGCGTCATTGACAGCATTTCTCATCTCGTAGCTGTTGATGCTGCCAGACTGGTCAGCATCATAGTCTTTAAAGATTCCCTGAAAACAAATAACAACATAAAAAGACCACAGAACTGAGCTTTCAACAACTTCCCATAAGTTGAAACTGGTAAAAGCAAAATAAAGGTAAAAAAAGTGATTTAGTTCCACAACACAGCATTAAACAGCTGAGNTATATATATATATATATATATATATATATATATATATATATATATATATATATATATATAAAACCTTTACTCCCACCTGCCACTGCTTGATCTTATTCCACAGATGTCTAAACTCCTGCAGGTTGAGTCTGCCTGTCCCATCCATCTAAACAGACCCAGTTAAGCCTAAAAAAGCTGTCCAACATGTCCAACCATCAACATTTTCAGTTCTGACAACTAAAAATATATAAATTCCACTGAAAACGTCACCCTGTCACATCTGAGTAGCACAAGACGCCTTGGGTTTCCACCAAAGACATTTTGTTTTGTAACACCATCACTATCACAGTGTCAGGGTTAATTGCATTGATCAAGAGTGAATTCACCCAGCCTTCGGTTGTGGGGGTGCCATGTTGCCATGTGCCATGTGCCTGACCCCGTCAGCGTCCATCACAGACCCTACCATGGGTCTTGGCAGGATGTGCCTCCTGAGGACAACACAGCCGGCCCGATGCACTCGATACAAAGGATACGTCCATGAGAGCGATCATGCTCCTGCAGCTCTCCAGACTGAAGCCCTCTGTGCTCAGGTCCTTATCTGGACGGGATGCAGAAAGAAGGAGACATTCATCCTCTCATTCTGCCTGTTTTAGACTAAGATCATCATAAGCTGACGGAGTCGTAGCTGTTTTGGACCAACCCTGATGTCACGCACAGAGCATGTTTAGCGAACGACTCTCACCTACTGCCACATCAAATTTTAGCTCATGTAGCATGAAGGAGCAACCCGTTTTCATGACCTCTGACCTACTGTCATCTTTCAGTAACTGTTTATGCTGACCTGAGTGAATCTTGATTGTTTTGGGACACTTGATTTCACTTGTTGACCTCTAATCGGTTATTCAGATTGTTTACATGCTTTCCTAAGGCTTTGTTAAAATGAGATGTTTGTTTGATTATGTTGAAATATGAGAACCTATTATTGATCATTATTTGTGTGCAAACATTCAATATGAGAAATTATTTAAGTGTTTTAACGTTTTTTCTCTTTTGTCTTACAGGAGAACTGTACTCAGTTGTGAGTGAAAGAATCTTTGGACAGAGTGAGATAAAACCTTTCTGAAGTCTTTCAATCCCCCAGCAGGTAACTGCAAACCAGCTCGTCTGCAGTTCGTTATGTAGTTTGTTGTGTGAAGACCCTCTTAATTCCCCTCGTTTTGTCTTTGCAACCCGAGAAAACATTTTTGCTCAGAGTGCTTTTACGTCCAGCAGGCAAAGATAAAGAAAGAGAAAACCACAAAGAGAAACCAAATTTGAGAAATAACTTTTTGCTATTGTTTTGCACCTCGACCTCAGGTGACCTTGGATGAAACGTTGACCACTGACCCTCAACGGGCTCTGGGCCTTCACCTGCCTCCTTGTCGTGGTTCTGTTTGAGGCCCGAGCAGCCTCCAAGTTCCCCAAAGATGAACTGACGACGGACCCCTCCACAGCTTCTGATCCGGTGAGGCTCCTAGAACTGATGCAAACTGATAAATAACATCTATTTTCAATCTGAGGTTTCATTAAAGCTAACCTGACAACCTGGCAGAATTATTAACCTCTTCTGATCAAAGTCCAAAGTGACCTATTTATCAAAATAGTTTAAAGTATTCCAAGTTCTTACGTAGATAAAAAACAGAAAACATTAATCCTGAAATCCAAACATTCTGTTTAAAGAATTCTTTTGGTTTAGATAAACTAATAATCACTATTTCACCTTAGATTATTAAACTATTACTTGTTGCTGTGTTTTATCTGGATAAATCCTAATTACTATTAAGTAATTACTTAATAGTTATTCCTCACAGAAGATTATTCCCTAAACTCTTAGTGTTAGTCTTATTTTTGTTGTGTCATCTTAAATGTTTATTGTTGATTCTATTTTCTTGATTTAGTTTTATATTAGTAATAAAACCCTGAAGACAAAATTCCTCCTTATTTGGTGTAAATGTTGTGATTTACTGATTCAGCTTTAGATGTTAAGATCTGGTAATACGGGTGAATAGATTAAATAATCTAATGATTTCTATAAAGTTTAATCAGTCTGTTGTTTGGTCAGTTAATCAATCATTTCCTGAAAGTTCCATTAATATTTGTCCAGTGGTTCATGGGATATTTTGCTAACAAACAAGCATCAAGATAAAAAAACAGCCAAAGTAAAAACATTTTAATGGTAACTCTTCCATTAATGACTGAATATCTCACTGCCACATTAACTTTTATCTCCACACACACATTTTGATACTTGCATAGAGGTGCAGTGACGTGTGTTACTCTGATAAATTCATATGATTTAGTTCAAATGTTAACCTTGAAATATCCAGTCTACTGTAACGGGCTTGACTCACGTTTGGTGATCACTCTGTTGAGAACATTTTTCAGTTCATTGGCTGTGATTTCCATGTCCTGTGAGGACAAGAAAGACACCCGGTTGAAGAAGAGGAAAGGACGTTAAAGTGCTGAAATCTGCCGTCGGAGTTATCGCGTTCCCAATTTACAACGTAACTGAACAAACAGATGTTGGTAGTAGTAGTGACTGCACTCTAAGTACTCACATCTCCAGCTATTTCCTGAAAAATGGTTCGAAACTGCTGGTCCTCCTCGCTCTCTTCCCCCGCCGAGGCCGGTGCTGGCTGCGTCCCCGATGGAGCCACAGAGGAGAGAGACGTGGTCAGAATGGAGAAAGAGTGGGGAGGACCTCTTTCTTGGCATCTTGTTGTCAACAAGATGAGGCCTCAAATACCAAGCTAATAAGATACACTTCGTTTTGTAAATGAAAGTGAAAGATGATCAGAAAACCAAGGGGACCAAACAACGGGCAACTGTGGCTTGACTCCAAAGGTTAATCAGCTGTACATGTACATCCAATCATTTCCTTCGGCAAGGTTTATTAAAATGGATCTTGGGATTCGTCCGATATTTTGCTAACACAGACGCAGAAACATGATCGTAAACAAACAAACAAACACTTCCTGAATTCGCAGAGCTCCAGACTTACCACAGGATGGTCGGCCTCAATCCTGTTCTCTATCTCCCTGGGTGAAGACGAACAAACAGCTGTCACCATGGTGACATCATCATCATCATCATCAACATCATAATGTCTGGACCATAAGCTTATATTCTGTTATTCTTCTACAATATTTAACATATAATCTAATACATCTGAAACTCTGGAGTAACAAAACATTCATCTAAAGAGCACTTTACTGCTACATTTGTTTCTAAAAGCTTATGGTCTTTTAAACACATTGCATTAAAATATTAAGAATATTTAACAATCCCTCATTAAGATGCCAATACAATTTAAGTTTAATACCACCTGTTCCTTGTCCAGTCGTGTGTTTTTGCTGTATTTTTCCTAATATGTGATTTATGCAAAGCCTTGACTTCTTGCATTTTTAACAAAAACAATTTTAACTGTAAAACCAATGTATCTACTGTATGTGACTGATGATCAAAAGTTATATTTTTGACTTTGTTGCCCATCAGAGGGAGCTGTTTCCATGCACATCCATCGTCTATCATTCCCAGCCAGGTCCCGGTCCATCCGCACGCTGTCCCGTCCTCCTGGCCAGCGAGGGGGGAGGGGGAGAGGGGGTAAACGTGGAGGCCCCGCTGAGACTTGAGTATTTCGAAAGTTTACCGGATCGTGCCCAAATCTGAAGTCGCTTGTCCTAAAAAAGATTCCATAACAGCTTCGAACTGGGGCCGATTTCTTCCAGCTCTACAAATCAAATTGTCGTTAAAATTGTTTGTCCTTGGTGCTTTTTTTTTTTTTTGCTTTTTTGTCCCACCCATCAAACACTCAAAACCCCCACTCTAAACCCACTGTAGAATCCACACAAGAGGAATAAAAAAAAAACAACTAAAAACCCCAACAAACTTGGTATCTTTAGGGCTCGTAGCATACAGGAAATAGGGCTGGGTATTGTTAGAAATATATCTGTATTTATTTGTTCAAGGTTTCTGCCAAATATTGGGCAGAACTTTGACCCTGTTTTGTGACAGTGTGATCAAATATCGTCTTTGAAAATAAATAAACCTAATTTAATTAAATGCCTAGCCTTTCTTGAAGGAACGCATAAGGAATGTTCGCTGCCTTTCATGCCCAAGTTTTAACCATTTTGGTTAAAAATCGTCATGCATGAAGTCATGCAATATGTAAGATGTATTAGCACTCAGAGAATCTGTTGACGATCAGTATCAGCTACTACCACACTAATTTAGGCTCGACATCTGTACAAATTGACTGAGTTAGAGCCATTTTTGTGTTTGCCAATGTTAGTCAGCTGTGGTGGCCATCTTGAATTGTATTGACTCTACAAGTTAATCGGTTGCAGGTTTACATCCAGTGATTAAGTTCTTGACGTTTTGTTAAAATCTGTCCAGAGGTTCATGAGAAATTTTGCTAACAGACAAACAGGTTTGACTCCAACAGTTAAGGCCAAAGTTTTAAGCACAATGAGTAGCACTTGGAGAGTGTGCTGTGAATGACTCTCAGCTACTATCACAACAAACTTTAGCACAATATTTGTAATCTTGCCCGAGTTAAAGCAATTTTTGTGTTTTCTAGAGTCAGTTAGCTCCAGTGGCCATTTTGAATCGGGATGGCTCTAAAAGTCAATCAGTTGTAGATGTACATCCAATGATTGTTTCCTGAAAGCATCATTAAAAACCGTGCTGTGTTTCATGAGATATCTTGCTAACAGACAGACACAGGCAGAAACATTATTGCCTGCTGCCAAACGAACAGAAGTACCTCAGCTCCTATTTGCAGTGCAGTGTTTCCATGACAACATGGCTCCTAAAAAATGGCTCAGGCAGAGTAATTGTGCAGGCGACTGACAACTGAAGTGTGGTAGTATGAGCTGTAAAACTAGCCAAGGCTTGTGCTCCTTTAAGAGGTAATGAGTGTCAGTTATGTTAGCTTTGGCTGATAATCAATAACTAGAACAATTCTAAATCTGATATTGGTTGTATTTCAATAATACCCAGCCCTACTAAGACACAAAAGAACAAAAGAAGAATGTACCATCTAGCATGCCTGAGTCTAAATCTAGGAAGGGAGAACTAGTTACCCTTTCCCAGCTCACCCCCTGCGTAACGTCTCCACTCACTCTGAGGTGTTCCTCTTTTCAGAGAAGACCCGCAGGATGAACTCCCCCTCCTGGTGCGGCTCGTAGGTGGAGGGGATGATGACGTACTCGCCGGGGCTCAGGCGGAAGCGCTGCGTCACCTCGCGCAGGTTGATGTAGGACTTGGAGCGGGCCTTGGAGGAGTTGAACAAGAAGAAGTCCTTCTGCATGTGCTGCTTGTTTCCGTGCATCTGGGGCCGACAGCCAACGACGGCCGGGGCACAACAAGAAAGGTACAGAATGTGACACTCAGATGCACAACTAAAGGCGTGAGTTTGATCATGCGTGGAGATTAAAAAATAAAACACAGCAAGGTGCGATTCACTTGCAAACGTCTGCTTCAGAGTGAATATTTCCTCACCTCCTTTGGCACCTGCAGAAACACAAAAGCAACATTTTTAAAGGAAGAAAATTTAAACTAAAGACCTTTTTTAGCTTCTAAACATTCAAGATAAAGACATAATACATTTAATCTAAGTAAGTAAGTAAACTTTATTTATATATAGCACCTTTCACAGACAGAGTCACAAAGTGCTGAACAGAAATGGAAACAACAATATAAAAATCAGTAAACAAAATTAACAAAAAGCCAGACTAAAGAGATATGTCTTGAGACTTTTTTTTGAAAGTGTCAGTAGATTAGGAGCAGCGCAATGCTAAAGGGAGACCGTTCCAGAGCCTTGGAGCCACCACCTGAAATGATCTATCACCACGGGGTTTAAAATGAGTTCTAGGTACCGATCTAAAGTTTTAAAACCCTTCAGAACATTTCAGCTATGGGGTTTTTTGTACACTGCTCAGCCTCAAAGGTCAGTAAGAACCTAACTGGACACCTCATAAATGGCAAATCCGATGGTGAAGAGGTTGGCTCCCATCTTGCGCTCTTTCCGTCGGTTCTTCTGCATCAGCGCCACCACGAAGGTGCAGACCACCTCGTTGTCGTCGGGATCGTCGTCCTCCTCCAGAAGGCGAAGGCGGTACTGAGGGTTGGTCCAGAAGGTGTCTGCGGGGGCATTTGAAGTATCAGCTTTATGCTTTTGCTGTTATAAACATGTTTTTCCTTTAAAGATTTACAACAATCAGATTCAATCAGTTCAAACTTTGAACGCTGATTCAGCATTCCCATTATTTTCCTGTATCTTGTTTTTTCATCTTTTTTTGCAAACTAACAACTTCTGCACACTTTGTGCTATTTTAACCATTGATAAATTAAAACGTGCAGCTCATTCAGGAGATGGGTGTCATCATTTTTGGTTTTAGCAACTTTAAGGATCCTAACTGTATTTTTTCCTTTTTTTCTGCTTTTAGCTAGCCTTTTGCTCCTTTAGGCTTTTAGCTATTGTTTTGCTTCTTTTAGCTTTAGCAACTCATTTTTAGCTTCAGTCAGTCAGCACTCATACTGCATTTTCTCAAAAATCTCCATTTCTCTAGTTAATTACAGTTGTTTTGAGTGGACAGAAAGAAGTATAGTCAGTTGATTAAACACTTTCTCATATTTAATAAACAACGGCAATAATTTGCGGCTTTATTCTGAGCAGCAGTGTACCTGGGTAGTTCCTGCAGCCTCCGGCAGAGCAGCCTCTCACCCAGCGGCCCTCATTCACAGAAACGGTCCACTTGTGGATCTTATCATCCTCCAGGGCATCAGGTGTGAGGTTACAGATCTCAATCTTTGTGTAATTCTTCTTAAAGTCCTCAAAAGACATCCTGTGTGGCATCACAAGAGACAATGGACTTCATTTATGAAAGTTCTGTGCATGATAATTGGCAGAATCCAGAATGCAGATTGGTGCACACCATCTTTAACATTTGTATGCACGTATATTTTGACTGTTGAAAAAAGACCCCAGGACAGACTGAATTCAGTAACAATGTGGTCTACATGTCCACATACCAGAACTCCCCATCCTCAGCACTTTGGTGTTGCAGTTTGTCTTTTTCAACCTTCGAGATTGTGGCCCACTCCTTGGAGCTGTTGGATGATAAGAAAGAATATGAAAGGGGTAGAATTTCCTTATCATTTAAAAGGGTTATCTAAGTTATTGAGTAATAAAAGATGAAAGCAGAAAATGAAATATTGAATCATTAAAAAAAACAAACCCTTACTTGTCACTCCAGGGACCGTTCCATTCGACCTGACCCCATGGGTTCCTGAGACGCACCAGACGTACTTTATTGTCCTTCTGCTGCGATGGCTTACACTGTACACAAAATTTAAAGTAGCGGAGATCACATACTGCTTTAGCTATCTTTACTGGTAAAACCCAAAGTGAGTTACCTTCTTTGCCTTATTAATGCGTACTGTGCCCAAAAAAAAAAAATTAAATTAAACAAATCAACCTGTTGCTGTGAAGCAACACATAATAATATGTTCACTTTGAGATGCTTGTTTTACCTCCTCCACAGCTGTCACAGAGTAGGCGTGACCCTTCACGAGTCCCGTCACCGTACGAGTTTCAAAGCGAGCAGGGACCAGAGACTAAAACCAAACATGCAATGAAGCAAAAACAAGAAGAAGCCAGTAAAAGAAAAGCAGAAATCCAAAAACTAATTTGTTAGATATCTAGCTGTCTCTCAGACAAAGTTTGTGTGATAATTCTGAATTAGTGCCTTAGTGATGTCATAAAATCATATTTTTGCTAACACCAAGTGCTTGAAGTGACTATAGTGCTCTCTTGCAGCAATGAATAACTGAGACATTGCCTCAGAGTTTGTGTTACAGTAAAATTGTATCTCATTACAAGAGTGATCACACAGCAAGATGCAGATTAGCCCTGCCTCAAGGTAAATGTCACTGCATCATCATCTCTGTGATAAAAATGTCTCACATCAATGGAGCAGCCCATGAGGGAGCCTCTCGCCAGAGCTTTCTTCATGATCTTGTAGAGCTCTTTGGGAGCTTCCTTCATCTCGTAAAACTCAGTGACGCCTCCGGTAAAATCCTCCATGGCCTCTGTGGTGTTCCCACCCTTCAGGGCCTCATAGGATCCGTGCAGCCTGGACACAAGAAAAAGTGACAGTAACTTTAAATTTAGCTCTTTATTCTTTGCCATTGATTTGAGACTCTCCTAGTCAGCTTAGATTATTCAACATATTCACCAACAATTTAGGAGGTGAGCATGTACCGAATTAATGCAGAATAACATATAGAGGTAAAGAAAATCATAGTAGAAAGCACCTCAGATCTCCTCAATCCATCACTCACTTGGCATAAGCCTTCTCCAGCAGGGCGCTCCAGAACTCGTTCCTCTCAGCAGACTTAGTGAAAACCAGCTGGTTGTTAAAAGTTGGGATGCGGTCGTCAATGACAACATCGACCCAGTCACCATAACGCCAGAACTGGAGGACAGAAGGAGTTCAAAGGTTTGGATTTTGAATTCATATCAGGGACATAGAATCTGAATGGGCCATGTTCAAGGCATCTACTGCAAATGTGGCTTTCTAGAGCTGTGGCAAGGTCACTGTGTCTGTTGCAGTGGGAAAAAGAGGATCTGTTGGTCATTGGTGGACATCAGCAGTAAGTATGGGGTGTCTGGTTTGTGTTTAATCAAAACAAGAGCTGTTTGTATATTCTTGACACAAAGTTAAACTCATTCCCAGTATGGGATGGACCACGCCACAGCTGCCCCTTGGCTCCAATTTTGTTTGTGGTGTTCATGGACAGGACCTCCAGGTGAAGTCATAGGGAAGAGGTTTCTGGTTTGGGAACCTCAGAGTCTCATCTTGGCTTTTTGTGGATAATGCGGTTCTGTTGTTGCCTTAAGGCCTTGACCTTCAGTGTGCGCTGGGATGGTTCACAGCTGAAGCCTCTGAGTTCAGAGTCAGCTCCTTTAAGTTTGAGGTCATGGTTCTCAACTGGAAAAAGGTGGAATGCTCCCTCCAGGTTAGGGGTGAGTCTTTGACTCAAGCAGAGGAGTTCAAATATCTGGAAGTCTTGTTCACAAACGATGGAAGGAGATGGACCAATGTATCGGACAGGACCTGTAGCCTCCACTGCCCAAGCATGGCTAAACAAAAGCCAATGGATGGATAGATGCAATATTAAATCATTTAAGCTTCAGTATAAGTGAACACTAGAATGGAAAATAGTTGCTTGTATTACTGGTTAATAATGTTTTCTTAATTTTTTCATTAGTCTAAAATATAGAAGTCAGAAAATAAAATGAAGACCTGTACACTTTTCCATAGTCTAAGTTATCATTTTATAATGCCCCAAAATAAATTCAGTTTTCTATCTTGCATGACTGACAATTACTGTAATGTGTGAGAGGCTGGGATCATCAATTCTTTAACATTTTCTCAGGTCTTATAGGATTTTAGTAAACGTGACTTTTGAAAAAGATGATGTCAGGATTTCATCATGTGAGAAGTAGACGGTCATTTCTCACCTGGAAGTGAAATATACCGGCATAGTTTTCGGAGTAACTTTGCTCCTGGGGAACAACTCGATACAGAAGTTTTTCATTCAGGGTGAGGCAGGCAATGGCAGCCAGCAACCAGCAATCACCTGAACAAAGAAAACAAAGTTAAACAATGTCTCATTTAACTGCTTGTCATCTTAAAAGTCTTTGCATTATAATAATCAGATAACGAGACTGTAATAAGTGAAGAATGTTTCCTTACTCTAAAAACAAGAGAACAACAGGAACTCCCATCTTGGCAAGGTTTTGCCATACAGAAGGAAATGATTGCAGCAGAGTGCTGACGTTTGCGTTTTTTTAAAATTTGCCCAGGTGTGAGACGGGGTGCAATGAACAATGGAAATTTTTTTCCAACAGGGAATGGTTAACCGTGACAGCCAGGACTTTTGTCCCTTTGGTACCTTTAACTTGCTGTTAGACAAAACAACAATGAGAAGTGCTGCTGGATGGATTCCCTTCCAAAAGGGTTAGCACAATATGTGGAGGCCTCTGCAGACAGAGAGGCCGAGTGCAGGGATTCATGGGATGTGCACTAACCTGTTTTTTTTTAGCATCAACTGTGACCACAAAATGTTTTCTTGCCCATTTTGTGCAGTTTCGCTTAAGTATCAACATACAGTATGTGACAGATCACTGATGAGACCGTTTCATCCATCCTTTTAATCTCAATACAAAGTTCCCCTCAGCAAAAAGAAGTTATTTCAGCAGAAGTTGTGAAACTGTGATTACATTCCAGTTGTAACATTTACCTAGATCTCCCTGACAGATGTCTGTCCTACTGGCTCCTCCAACAATGAACTGAGGGTTCTCACAGATTTCCTGCAGAACACAAACAAACCAGATTAATCTGCAAATGTTTCCTAAAACGAAGGGATTTATGGTCCCTTTTGTCGCACAACTAATAAAGGATGCATTTCACTTGTATTATTTAAAAAAAAAGACATGATCATTGTTGATAATGAGCAGAAATCCAGTTCAACTCCAGTCCTTCATTGCAGGACAAATAGGAAGTATTTCAGTTGCATCTTTGTGGTCATATATAATCCCACGACCAGCATCGACTTGTTGCCATAAAATAATCCATCACCAGGTTGGACAACATGCAGGTTTTACTTACAGGTTTGATTTTGCTGTAGATCTAAATTACCCCCCGCCTCCCACATGTAGGATCCATCTCCTCTTTACTTAACTTTGTGATCAACGAGCTTATCCATGTGCCAGCCATGTTTAACCTCCCCTCCTACCTTGGGCCTCTTCCAGACGATGTTCTTGACCTTGTTGGACTTGTGTCCAAGCTCCTTGAAGCCCAGAGACTCCACAGTGGCTGGGAAAGAGTCATCCTCAAACAGGCCCTTCCTCTGAAGGCACTCCTGTCTCAGCGTGTTATAGTCCTGGCCGTTAAAGCGGACGGGCTTGTTCAGAGACCCTTCCCCGTCTCTTCTTTCTCGTTCCCGGATCAGCCGGTCACAGAAAAAGCCAGATGGTGTGTAGGGCATTTCTTCTCCGCAGACCTTTTTTTTTTCAGGAAAAAAAAAACTAGCCTTGGCCACTTGCACGAAAAACTAACAAGCCAAAAGACCCTGGCATAAATCCAAACAGCTAATATCTGATTGGTCCTCTTTTCGCGTGACGTCCCCTCCCTTTCGTCACAGAGTGGATGCAAACGTTTGGTGTGAAAGAGATGCACCTCGTGTGCATTCACCTTTGCGCTGCCATTCACATTCACACACACATACACACGTGCACGGAAACCCACAAACCACATAGATGTCTATTTGTTGAGTTCTTATTGGCTGGCGGGAACAATGATGCTTCCCTGCCTGTGCTCTGGTGCCATCATTGTTGGGTGACACAAAGGCCAGCGGGCCACGCCAGAGGGCATGTAAAGAGTGGTCGGTGGATGCCCTGCCTCAGCAGAAGGCATTCAAGCCCTTTAAACCTGTTCTCAATGGAGCTCAGTGTCGAGCAGTCTCAGCATAACTGGAGCAGGCTAAAGCTACAAATAGGAGCATCATCCATTTCTAACACTGCTACAAAAGGATAAACTCAATCCAGTGACTTGGGATTTATCAAACAGAGCAAATGACACCAAACTTTGTGTAGATGAAGAACAAACAAAGAGAATGTTGGTTTTGGGGGCTGATAAAAGTAAAACTAGAGAAAATGCATTTTTTTTGTAAACATGCAGCGTGAGGGTTGAATGACATTCCTGAAGAAATTAAAACAAACAAAACACAAGCTAAAAGCAGCAGATAAGTAGCTAAAAATGGCAAAACACGCTTAAGCTAAAAATAGAAAAAACAAATGCTAAAGCTAAAATCGCCAATATAGCGACTAAGATTAGCAAAACTGTAGCTAAAAACAACAAGAGAAGAGTTCAAATGATAGCTAAAAGCAGCAAAATGATATTTAAAAGCTAAACGTAGCAGAATAGTAAGTCAAATCAGCATAAGAAGACAAAAATATGCTGTATGCTGGTATGATGAAGCAGACTTCAAAGAAAACTGTTTTTAAAAGAACCGAAGGCACCGTGTTGTATTTTTATTTCATTTGAAGTTAAATATTTTGAAAAGTAGACAATTCCCAGCTCACTATTCCTGACTGAGCTGTAAGTTTTGATGTATGAATGGTTAAAATGGCACAAAGTACGAAAAGTAGTTTGATGGCATAAAACGTACAGAAGAAACTATAAACAGTAAAAAACAGTGAGATTGCTGACTCAGCGTTCACACTGTTGTTCGAACCTTCAGTCAAAGGGCTGCAAAAGGTTTAAAAATATTTCCTTTGAATTCAAGCGGTAGATCAGAACAACACTTATTTCTTGTTTTATCCAGTAAATAGAAAGAGAAAAAAAACAAACATCTGTGTTACTTTTTATGTCTGGAAGACCTTAAACTCAAAAATGCAATTTAAGACGCACTTTAAACTGATTTTTCTTCAACTTTTCCTGAATTTTATTTGTATTTTGAGGTTTTATAAGTATTATATATGGGTAAAACAATTTTCATAGTTTCATATTTATATTTGATAAGATATATTCATGTCATCTTTTCCTCAACCATTACGATGTCTCAAAGAATATTTTGGCTTATTCAAGCATTTTTTTTGTACAAGTCCAAAGTAAGCAAATGTGAGGGTAAAACAGCAGGTCAGGTCACTCATCACAATAACACAACAATGTTGTTTGCATTTCAAATGCTTTGTTTTAGTTTTCCAATATGCAGACAAAAAAAGAAGACTGACAACAGAATCTACGTCAGACAAATGCTTGTAATAAAGGAAAGATTCGCTCAAGCTTCAGAATTACAAATGGTTATAAACCCAGTTTAAAGCTTAAAATGTCCCTTTTTTTACTTTTAATGTTTGTCTTTCTGCTGCTAAACTTAAAAAAGTACAATGATAAAAGAAATTACAGGATGTGAAAGCATTTGGTCATCTCATGGTTTATAATAAAAGGTCTAATATTTCAAGTTCAAAGCTGTTTAAAATGACAAACTATCTACCGCTTCATGGACATTTATTTGTTAACGCCACAAGTGACAGTAAACTCCATGAGGCGGAAAAAACCATCAAATAATTGTCCACTCAGTTTTAAGTAGACAGGTGTGGCTTGAGGTGAATCAGAAACCCAGACAAAAATAAAACTTATCCACCGTTAACTCAGCTGTATTTCCCAGTCCATCACCACCCTGAGGTTCAGGCTGATCACCGTCAGCATGCAGCAGGCCTCAGAGTACTCAAAAGCAGCTGACATGTCTTCAGTGCCTGGTCATAAAACAGAAAAGATGTTTAGTCTTTAAGGACAGAAAAACAATAGATCAATATACAAGAAGTTTTATTTATTTAGTTTAGTTTAATTATCCAAAAAGGCAGCAAGAAGCAGCACAACATCAGACAGAATACAAAAGAAAAAGTTCTTCTCTGCTTAAGGAGTGAATGTTTTTTAGTTTGATATAAGAAATAAAGATAAGTACAGTTCTGGTGTGCTAGTCATCATAAAACAACACACACAGACACACAGGAAGTATATCTATAAATGTTTATGCTCATAAAGTACTGTTGGGGAAACTTGTGCTTTTAGTCGTGGTATAAGGAAATTTCTGTAAACGCATCAACACAAGCATAGACACGGATACATTTGTAGCGAAAGGGAAATGAATATCAGGGTGTATATACTGTATCTACACAGGGCTTGTGATTCGCTCATGTTCGGACCTATGAGCCAGTCAATTCTCAGGAAGAGCCCGTGATCCGAGCGTGCACAAACCCCAGAACCAAGCAGCTGAAGAAGGGTTTCATAAGCTTTACTGTTATTCGGGAGCCACAGGAGTGCTCTTGATCACAACAAACGCAAAGCTCCTCACCCGGCACATGGACAGAGACGGTGGATGGTTTGTCCTTCACCCCCAGGATGGTGACTGACTGTATGACAGTCTCACAGTCAAATGTTCCTTCTTCACCGGCAGGACTGTGAAAAGCAACATCAGCAACAGATATCAAACCATCACGAGTGAGACACAACGCTCGCAAATCGTTCCGTCTCGACTGAATCTGGGAGTTTAACATTTTCGGTGTGACGTTTCACACTCTTTAAAGAAGTGAGGGCGACTCACCGGGAGAGCAGACGGCCCGACAGCATGGTGAACCTGCGCAGACAGAAGGCCTTTTGGTCGCGGTATTTAAAGGAGTGGCCATCGTCAAGGTACAGTTCACCATCAGCACTGCCCTGCAGTAAAAACACACTACAGTCATTACTTTACTAACTAATCAAAAATGAACACAAACCTGAATGCATCAACATACTTTACTCAGCTAGTGCAGGAAAGAAATCTGTCATCTTGCAACTTCAAGGTAATAAAAATATTGTAAGGATACAACATTTTGAAATGTTTTCATTGATTTGTCTGGTTAGTTTTAAACTTTATCTTCAATGTAGACAAAATAAGTTCTGAACGATAATGTTTTTTAATTCAACTGGCTGCCACAGTCAACATATTTTAGAAAACAAAAAATAGCTATAAATCAGCCAATTTTACAGGCATTGCGCTAAACCTTGGAATGGTAGTAGCTGAGAGTCGATCACAACACATACTCGAAGTCAGTGGTTTCCAATCCTGGTCCTCGAGGGCCACCATCCTGCATGTTTTCCTTGTTTCTCTGCTCCAACTCACCTGATTTGAATCAATGGGTGATTAACAGGCTTCTGCACAACATGAAGAGGTGATTTAACCACTGAATCAGGTGTGTTGGAGCAGAGAAACAAGGAAAACATGCAGGATAGTGGCCCTCGAGGACCAGGATTGCAGACCCCTGCTCTAAGTGCTACTCATTGCACAAGATTTTAAAACTTCAGCATTACTTGTTGGAGTCGATCCTGTGAACAGATCACACAAGATCTTGCCACATTGCGTGGGATCAGACATAACTGTGATTAGTCATATCTTATACATAATACAAATGGGACGAACATGAGGACAACATATCAGGAAATCAGATTCATCAACTCCTTCAGTTGTTACCTGACAGTTTAGTGCCACGGTGACAGCGAGAGGCAGCCGTTGGAAGTCAGCCATGCATGTGCCGCTTCCTGCTGATCTACAGACCATTGAGCCGCCCCGCTGGAATACCGGAACCTGTCCGGAGCAAACATCAAACTGACTCTAACCTATCTGTATGAGAACTACGACACTCCAGTGTACGCTAGGCTGTGCTGAAATGAAACACTAACTGTGTCCAGGGTGACGGGAAGAATCAAAGTCCTGTCTCCTTTGTACGCCTTACCAGAGCAGATGTCATACCAGATCTAAGAGGAAAAAAACAACCTGTAAATAACATCTGCAACAAAGTGTAACACAAACATATAATAATATTATAACAAACACCTGGTGAGTCCTTTACCTCAGCACAACCAGGAAGAAAGATTTTGACCTCTTGAACTCCTGGTTCTGTTACAGGACAGGCTAGCAGGGCTCCCCCTGCGTAAAACAAAACACGATTCGACTCACAAAACTAAACGTGCAGAAGTTTAAGGCTATACTGTATGTTACTGCAAATATAAAGGGTTCATCACCAATCATGTACTGGGTGTCCTCTGTGAAAGTCTTTTCTTCTTTTGGAAACTCCACCCACAGAGGCCTGTGGAGTAAAACCATTTGTTAGTCCCACAATTCAACAAGCTTCCTATGTGGTAGGTAAAGGCAAAGGCAACATATGAACCTTCTTTTTAAGACAGAGTTTTAGACTAAAATCATGTGTTGACAAATTTGGTCAAACCTTGAAAATTACACTGTGCAATCTCATGCAGTATCACGAGACGTTACACCCACAGCATGTGTTGGGAATAATCTTTTAGCGTTTCAGCGTGTTCAATCCGCACGATGATAGCTGACTGGATATCTGTGCAGTTGCAGTACCGTTACTGAACAGCAGGTGGCAGCAACACTAACCTGACCGGAGGCAGTCCAGAGGTGTGAGCGTTGTGGAAAAGTGTGTACCAGTATGGCAGCAAACAGTACCTGAGACCAGAGGAGAGTTTGTTCAGCTTAGTGTCAAATATCCACCAAGTGATCCTTCATGTGTTTTCTCCACTCTTATTAGTTTTTTTTAATCAAATATTGCAGTGTGAATGCTAAATGACTGCTGAATTTTGTTGAAAAAACTGAAACTGAAATGTTAAAGTCAAAACTAATAGAAAAAAGCCAAAATTAGCAAATCAAAAGAAGAAAAACAACAGAACAGTAGCTAACAACTAAATATTGCAAAACAGTAAGTAGAAGCCAAAAATAGCAAAACAGCTAAAAGCAGCAGAACAAGAGCTAAAATCTCAAATTATCTAAACATTCGCTTAAAGCTAAGACCAGCAGAACAGTCAATAAACATTCAAATTAGCAAAACAGTGGATAGAAAATGAAAAATAAAATAAATATGCATAAGCCGATTTCAGAACAAAGATTTCAATGTATTTCTTTGAGGAAAAAATGTAAATGAAGCTAAATAATACTTTATACATATAAGTTACAGAAACCAAAAGTCACTGCTTTACTGTCCTGAACGAGTTGAATGTTTTGACACCTGAGTTTCTGAAATAGCTGAAAGTATGCTGTAATAGTTACAATCCATAAAACGTACAGAAAATTAAAACAGGAAAGCAGTAGTGTGACTATTAGATCAGCATATACAGAATAAACAAAGTGCTCAAGGATTGACAGCTGGAGAGTAATTATTTAACAATCACATGACAAACATGACCTTCACATAATTAAGTTATCACAACAATAATAGACATTCAAGTCATTTTTTTCTGGGTCATTCTGCCAAAACCACTGATAATCACCATAACTCAGCCTCAACATGAGCATTTGTTTTCTGCGTTTTAGGTGTGATAGGTAAACCGTTTCAGCTGGAGTGAAACAACTGAACATGACTCTAGGATTTCCAGCAATGAGTGGCTCATCACATGTTTCGGACATCCTTGCCTTTGCTGGATCACGGTGCGGATAGCTGCCGTGACTTCTTCCCCAAAAAGCCAGGGTTCACGCCGTTTAGTCACTATTGCGGAGTGACCTCGGAAAAACGGCTGCAAGGCCGCGGCCTGGTACCAGCGCACCAACAACTCTGGCTCTGGATCCTGAACGAACCCGCCAACATCAGCTGAAACAAGAACAAGGAATATTCGGGGTCATACGGCAGGAGGAAAAAAAGCCACATAAGCAAAATACGACAACCACTAACTAAAAGCGTAGCAATACTTGAAAGAATGCATATCACCCGCCACCTTTCATGCCAGAGTTTTGAACTGAGGTCATGTTATGTTGAAAACTGATATGATTTGTTCAGACCTTAAAATTATGTGATGTGCAATCTCATGCGATATAACAAGATGTCACAGACAGAGTACGTGTTGTGAATGACTCATTGACTACTACATCGAATTTTAACTTAATATTTGTAAAACTGACTGAGATTTTACCATTTTTATGTTTGCTACGGTTGGTTGGCTGTGGCGGCCATATGAATCTGGTTGACTCCAAAAGTTAATCAGTCGTAGGCGTGCATTCAATGACTACTTCCTGCAAATTTGATTAAAATTTGTCCAGCGGCTCTCACAAGATAAACGAAAAGACACAGAGAAAAAGATTACCTCCACAAAACGCGATGCCTGCCAAGCTCAGAGACAAAACCATTGGGATAGAAATCTTCAGATACTCCCAGCTGGCTACGTTGTCACCGGTCCATATTGCTCCTGCGTCCCAAATAAGGTCAGCAGAAACAAACGGCACCATTAGGGATCCATACAGAAACCTTAAGAGATGATTGTAACAGTTTTCGATGCAAATAACTCACCGAATCTCTGTGACCCTGCGAAGAAAGAGCGGGAAAGGACGAACGGCCTCTCCAAGCCTCCTGAGCGAGTTATCAGACCCTCCACTGTAGCCATGTGCTGTGAGAAAACAAAATTACCTGACGTTACCTTAGTCAATAAAAATAAAATGTTCATTTCAAAAGAAAACACCTAAAGTGTATTAGGATTTACGCTTAAATCACTGAGCAGACTTGCCTGGTAAAAGCCGTACAGGTTGTGTAAATCTCGATGCTCCCAGCCCCCATGATGCACTGCGTCCTTTGACATCGTCTTCTCCGGACCATCGAAAACAGACGGCTCGTTCATATCGTTCCACACAAACAACGATGGTGTCGATCCCTCCGTCAGACACGAACACGTTCAAATAAAAAGGGTCGAGTCAGGATTTAATGTCCTCAGCAGACAGTGTTAATTTAAAAGGAGAAGAACAAACAAAACACATGCATTCTGTGAAAACTTAAATAATGACGGAGAAACCACGAAAGATTTTATTTTATTAAAAGCTACAGATAAGGTTGTCCTGATTATTCAACTTTAACTGCGATTAAATTATTTGCAAACTAGAGAAACTGCATTTCTTCAAAAGTATAATGTGAATTCTGAGGGTTGAATGACTTTGATGATTTTTTTTGCAGAAGCTGAAATTAAGGGAACAAGAAGCATAACAGCTAAAAGTAGCAAAAGGCTAGCTAAGAGCTAAAAAGAGCATAAGAAGAGCAAGTAAGCTGAAGCAGATTTCAGAGAACAATGTTTTGAGGGTTTTGAAAAGATCTCAATGTATTTCTGTGGAGAAAGATATGCAAATAAAGATTAATGTTTTAAAAAGTATAAAAGTTTAAAAAGCCAAAACTCATAGCACCCATCTCCTGAATGAGCTGAATGTTTTGATGTATGAACGGCTAAAATATAACTCAAAGTATGCAGATTTTGATTGCAAAAACATATAAAAAAGGGGAAAATAACAATGTTAATGTTGAATAAGTCTTCAGTCTTCATTCATTTTTCCATCAGAGTAAGAAAAAAATCAGCTTTTATCAGAGATTCCCTCTGCTTTGAACAAGAATGGTCATTATTGATAATCACCTTGTATTTATCCAAGCTGAAGCACCTGGAGTACCAGGATCGAGTTACCGGACTGCTGAAATCAAGGTATGAAGACTCACCTGTGAGAAAAGTTAACTTAATCTCTAGTTGCAACATAAAAAATACTGCAGGAATGCATATCACCCGCTGCCATACATGCCAGAGTTTTACGCTGAGATCATCTTCTGACAAAAAAGGGACAAAGTTACTCTGTCCCTTCAAACTTGGTAATATTCTTTACTTGTTCAAATGCAAAAGACACTTTAGTATTTACTAAATATAAGATTTGTCCAAATCTTCTGTTAAACTCTGCAGTAAGTCAAACATTACCTGGCCAGCATGAGCCCCGGTAGATCTGTCCCTCTCTGTCCTTAACAAAATGTCCCCCGTCTCTGGCCTCACGGTATAAAGACCAATCAGGATCAACCTTGATGTGGGGATCACTTATCACAACCATCTAAAAGAAACATGCAAGAAAAAGAGCAAATGAGACAAGGAACTGTTGTAAGTGCTGCAGGTTTGGCGCCCTAATCCGACCTTCCGGTTCTTTTTCTCTAAATGGTGCTGAAGCTCGAGCGGTTCAGGAAACACAGCAGGGTCCCAGGTGAAGTAACGTTTCCCGTCTGTGTGCTCGATGTCCAGCCAGATGACATCGTAGGGGATATCGTGGCGATCGAACCCCGCGTCCACAGCCTTCACGTCCGCCTCGTCGGTGTAGTTCCAGCGGCACTGGTGGTACCCGAGGGCGAACAGCGGGGGCAGGGCTTGATACCCTGAAACACAGGGACGAGAGAATTTGTTTCTTTTGCTCTTCTTTGGGAGGTGCTAAATTAAATCCTGCGTTGCACCTGTGAGCTGAGCGTACTGGCTGAAGAGCTGCTGCGGGCCGGGCCCGAGCAGAACCGTGCAGTCAATCACACCGCTCTCTGAGAGCCAGTGGACGTCGGTCTGAGGCTGCACCCGCCTCCTTTTCACGGGGGGCGTTTGCTCATCCTGTGTGACAGAGGAAAGAGTAGGAGGTCGGAAACAGATGTATGAGACTTGGAGGATTTATTTAAAAAAAACAATAGTGGTTTGACTAAAATGAAACTTCTTCACTGTCATGGTCACTTTAAGTAGCCAATATTCCTGAAGAGGGATTACCTGATGATCCACAGGGGACTGATGTATGTTCACAAAGGTCTCTGATGCATTCAGCCAAAATACTCCAAAAGTCCTGTCTGGTTTATGAGCCACCAGCAGTGGCACGGACCCGTACAGGCCCAGGCGACTGTACAGCTCATACGCAAAGACATCCAAGTTATACAGCCGGTAGGGTTCACCATCTCTGTGGAAGGAAGGAGGCTTTATAACAGCTGTAAATCTAAGAAACAAAACTGAATCCAAATGACTTAAATAAATTAAAGATGTAACAATGAGACTGTACGTTGTGTCTCTGAGCTGCAGTGCGTCTGAGTGTTCTGGTATCCCGTAGACGTGCCTGAACCCATGAAGGCTGAGGTCTGCACCCACGCTGCTCGGACCTAAAGGCGCACAACAAATATTAAAATACACAGTAAGTACGGTTTGTGAACTCTTAATGAACATATTAGCGTAAGCAACAATAAAAAACAAACTTATGTGATAGCTGGCTGCCGATCGCGGATTTTGCTCCCAGGTTTTTAATTAAAAGGACACATGAACTATAAATATTGTGCAGATTTTGTTTCTTACTTTATGAATTTGTTTTGACCGGGCTTCGGGACTTTCCAATGAGCATCTTTGATCACACTGACAAACTAAATGTCATATAGTTCGATATAAGACATTACACTCAGTCAGCAAATATGTAAACGATAAAATGGGCACAAACCATTAGCCTTCGTATCCACGAACTTCTGGAAAGTCTCCTTCCATAATGAATTTGTCTGCGACACAAGCAGAAAGAAGGTCATAGATCAGATTAAGGTTCAAGAGGAAACTTATACTGCTCCTTTAATTTTCTCATGACTGTCTTACCTCGCTACCGCGGGACGAGGCCCAGAGGAAGATTACGAAACGGAAAATATTTGGAAAGTGGATTAATACGGTTGATTATCTGTTTTGTGAGTAATCGCCTCCTCCCTGCGCACCTCACCTGGAAGGATCTCGGAGTCTTTCGAACCACAGCTTGCCTTGAGAGTTAAACGTGACCATCACGTCACGCCCGCGCAGGACCTCCAGCCGGAAGGGGGAACACCACACGCAGAGCTGGTGGTGTCCTGAAGACCAGGAGAGGGTGACAAAATCCTTCGTCCGCCTCTCCACTCTCAACCTGTCAGATGGGAGGCAAAAAAGATCGACCACCGTCCAATGGCTACAGCAGTCACAGAAAAACGATGGATGGAAAACTAATCCATCAACACCTCACATTTAGGGTTAAAAACCACTCAAAAGTGTGGAAATACACTTTATTTTAATGCACTGCCTATGTGAATTGGGTTACCTCCAATAATTGATCAGTTGTAGAGGTTCACGTTCTGAAAGTTTCATTAAAACGTCCGCTGGTTCATGACATATTTTGCTAACGTGGCAGACAAACACACTTGCTCACATGCAGACACAGGCATTCAGACAAAACTGGCTGCGTTTTTTTCTTTCTTTCCCTGCCAGTAAACACAAACATGCAACATGCAGGCGAGGATCTGAATCACGACGGAGAAGATGTATCTCCTACTGCTCGCTCTGAGGTTCTCCGGTCATCACGTCTGCGACTCTGTAGCGAGCTTTGATGGGCTGCAGTTCATCTATTAGTATCCTCACAGTGTTTTGTTTGCAAGGTGACAAAGAAAGAAGCAGTCTGGTCTGTAGAAAGACGTGAGCATGAAGACAAATAAATCTTTTTATCCCTCATATATTACAACTTTAATAGGATTTAATAATGCAGGTTTCTGGAAATTTCACACTTTAAAAAGACCTCTGTAAAACTTGAACAACTTTTCATAAAAATGATATTAAACGTACATAAAGATATGTGTGATTTGACAGTAAGACCGACCTGCGTGTTTTGTTCCAACAATTCAAAGTGAGCGCCCGTCTCTGTGAGCACCATGGTCTCTAAAAGGGCTCGGTGCCTCATGTTGGGACCCTGCATCTGTCGCCTCAGAAGGGACAATTTCAGCAGAGAGCTTCAGTGAATATTCTGTACACTGATGCACAAATCATACTGAACACCCTTAATCCGCTTTATTGTGCGCAGCCTGAAAAGTACTTCACAAGTAGTTCACATTGTAATAACGTCACGATGGTTAACATACCTGTAAAAAGCAACATTCTCACTTTTCTTGAACATGTCCTTCTTATCATCATCGGGGACCACACTGAGGATTGAGGGAAAAACACAGACAAAAAAAATTGAAATAGACTCAAACACTTTCACAGATGAGTTCAACTTATGGTAAACATATTCCACATATATACATACATAAATTAATTAATTGCATATTGCCCAACACCTTTCATGTGGGAGTCTTAGACTAAGATCTTATGCTGAGAAATAAGAATTGGAGCTGTTTAGGTCAAACCTTGAATTTAACATTACGTGCAAGCTTATACAATACATCGAGAGATGTCACGCTCAGAATATGTTTTATTAATGACTCTCAGCTACTACCACATCAAATTTAGTCTCAATATCTGTAAAGGTGACTGAATTATAATCCTTTTAGTGTTTGACAATGTTGATTAGCTGTGGTAGCCATCTTTAATTGGACTGACTCCAAAAGTTAATCAGTTGTAGATGTGCTTTAAATTATTACTTTCACAAGGTTTCATTAAAATCCATTCAGTGGTTCATGAGATATTTCACTAACAGACAAACAGGGTTGTCTCAAACGGGAAATGTTAGTTTTAAGTAAAGATCTCATGCAATAAGTAGCACTTGGTGTATACTATACTATATTGTGTATACTACCACACCAACTTTTAGCTAAATATCTGTAAAACTGACTGAGCTGGAGCCATTTTTGTGTTCTCCAAGGTCAGCTAGCTGTGGCAGCCATTTTGAATCAGATTGACTCCAAAAGTTAATCAGTTGCATATGTACATTCAGTGATTACTTCCTGTAAGTTTCAATAAAATCTCTTAATCGGTTCGTCAGATTTTTTGCTAACAGACTTGAGCAAAAACATAATCGCCCGCCTTATCCTTTCGTCGGCGGGCGACAACAAGCAGATGACTTCTCCAACCCTCTCTAAGTGTAAACAAACAAGCTGACAATTAATGAGCAGTACATTTAGACAAACAGATTGATTTTGGTGTCTGGGGTTCAGTGGCAGATGTTTTCATTGGTTCCAGCTTGGTTCAAACCGGAAATGTCAAAGGTCAACAAAAGTCAAAAACAGCGTTTGTACCTAAAATCGGGCTGACTCTCTTCCGCCATTTTAAACAAACGCAGATAAAAACAGAAGCACTTCACAGCCGTCCCTTCAGTTAACACTCAATACATTATTATCATTAATATTATTATTAGTTTGAATTATTACTGCCTCGTGAAGCGTGAGCGACAGCGGCAACAGGAAGTGACTGCATCCAATCCGCGACAACCAGACACACTTCCGGTTCGGATTTTCAAAATAAACAGCACCCTGCGACACCCTGCAGACCGTCCCTGCAGAGGTACAGTTTATGGTTGTGTATCCTGGATTTTTTCTCCTTAACACTGTTTCTTTTTCATTTTAAGCAGTTGAAAACAAATAAATAAACAGAATTTTCCTTGGTGGGGAGTCAGAAAGTCTAGATTATAACAAACATTAAAATACTTTTTTTAAAACTTTATTTTTACCTCACTGACAAGAGTGGATCTATACAGTTAAAGTTATGCACACGATTAAAAATACGCTTAAAAAATAAATGTGACAAAAAATGATATTTAGGCTATTAAAATTGTTGCCAATAAGCTGAAGATGACAACCAAACTCAAGTCTAACTTCTATCTGCACACTTTATCTCGTCTCCTACCCAAAGAAAATTTAAATTTATTTTATTATTATTTGTTTAAATCGTTCAAAAATTAAGAAAAACATCTGGCTAATGCAAAGTATTCTTATGACTTTCATTAAGAACAAAATACAAACTGAGCTATTAAGAACCAAAAATCATCAAAAATTTGAAAAGAAATAAAGAAAAAATAAACAAACCAAAAAGACTATTAGGAAGAACTAATAGGACAGCCAAGATTTTGTAAACTACAAAACTTGTTTTTGTAAATACATTATATATTTTTTTAATTTTAATTCATAATAAAATGATAATTTATTGTTGAGAACCCTAAATTTGCAATGAAAGTTTTCTTTTTCTTCTTTCCTGTCTGATAGCTTAAAATTAGTTTAACTTATTAAAATAAAATAAATAAATAAAATTTAAAAATAGTAAAAAAGTACATCTGTTTATAACATCTAAACTCAATATAAAGCATAGTAATATCCTTACTAAACAAAGAAATGTGTCCTAAAACATTGAAATGAAAAGCATTATACGAAGGAATGCATATCGCCCTCCGCCTATCATACCAGAGTTTCAAAATAAGCTCATCTCATGTTGATGTCACGCTCAGAGTATATGTTTGGAATGACTCTCAACTACTACCACATCAAAATTTAGCTCGATATTTGTAAATCTGACTGACTTATAGCCATTTTAGGCTCATATTTAATTGGGTTGGCTCCAAAAAATAATCAGTTGTAGAGGTTCATTCTGAAAGTTTCAATAAAACCCGTCCAGTGGTTCATGAGATATTTTGCTAACAAACAAAACACACGGACAATGATAAAGGCTTGTTTATTGTGTGTTCTCTGTCGCCCTTTGGTGGACAAGGCGCTGAACTACATCTTTGTCGCCCTCTGGTGGACAGATGGCGAAACTACAGCGAGCGACCAGCCGGACCTGGAGGCGGATTAGTCTGACGATCTGACCTGTAGTAAAATTTCAAGTGAAGATGCCAGCTGCTGTGCAGCGTCGGTCATGTTTGCTGCTTTTCGCTGTATTTGTCCATGTCGGGAGAGCGGCGGAGATTTCTGTGTGGAGCGTGAGCATCAACTCGGTCAGTGCTGTAGCTCCAGTGCAGACATTTGTGCACATATTGCTTAGCCTGCTGTGCTAAATCTGCAGCAGCTGGTAGCTGAGGAAGCTAACTAGCAGCTAGAACACCTCTCGGTTGTATGGGCCACCTGTCGTGAACATTTAGGACGCTTTTAGTCTGAATAAATGTGCTTCTTATTTCTCCATGTTAGGTTCAGAACGGTGCATACTGCTTTTGTTTTTTTTCTTCTTTTAGATAAAGAAAATGTGACATATTGCCTCTCGAAAGTAAAGGAAATTCTGTTATTATGGCACCTTCTGGGAGAATGATGGGTGATGTAAAGGAGAGTAGGCCTTGTTGTTATGATAAAGGTTATTTATCCGGTCATTAGTTAGTGAATGATTAGCAGCTGTCCAAAGTGTGGTTAAGGGACACCTCTGTCAAAGTTCTATAATAATTTATGCTTGAAATTGGGGAAAAAAAATACAAAAAATCCTTCCCAAAGTATCAAATTATACTAATTTGATTGTAGTTAAAGCTCTGATGTAGGAGTTTGATTAAATACAGGGAAGGGAAAAAGAAACATAATGACAGAAGGACAACATGTAAATGATCTGGTCTTAACCAGGTTCTAAAATTATTGAAATCCAGCCTCAAGTGCACAAAAATACACAGAATTTCTCGTGTCATTTTTTATTAAACTGAGTCAAAATGGAAAAGCTGTGTGTTCGCCTCGTGATTCTGTCCCACGCAGAGCCTCCTTCAGAGCAACAATTTGAAGTAGTTGTTTTCTGTGTGACTTCATCAGTCTTTCACAGAGCTGTGGAGGACTTTTTGGCCCACTCTTCTTTCCAGCGTAGCTGCAGGTCATTGAGGTTTGCAGGCGCTGATTAATTCACGGCTGTTTGAAGGTCCCGTCGCAGCATTTCAGTCAGTCTGAGGTCCTTTAACTTTAACGGTGCAGCACTGTTCTGCTGTGTTTTTGGATCGTTGTTCTGTTGCGTCTTGACCCAGTTGGGTCCCACCTTCAGCTGTGGGACAGATGTCCTCACGTTTGGTCCACAGAGGAGCTCAGGTCCTGTGGCTGCAAAACAAGCCCAAATCATCACCCCTCCACAACCGTGCCTGACAGTTGGTACGAGGTGTTTCTGCTGACATGTTGCGTTTGGTTTTCTCCATATATGCTGCTATGCATTGTGGGTAAACGTCTCTACTTTGGGCTCATCAGTCTAAAGGACACTGATCCAGAAGTCTTGTGTCCTGTAGAGTCTGGGATAAAACCCAAGAGTTTTCCACTCGTTCATCACTTCTCTCTCTGTTGACTGATGGACCCCAAAATGTTTGGCAATGACCTTTAACCCTTTTTCAGCTGCTTCTCTAAGGTCATTGCTGATGCCTTTCTAACCCTGGCATTGTGTTAACACACCTGTACGCTCCAGAGCAGCACGACAAATGTGGGCAGTGGCACAACTAGTAGTCACTTTGATTGCATACATGTTTGTGGGTGCTTCTGTATCATTTGCGTCATTATATTCAGATCAACAATCACGTACCCTCACACATACCAGACTCCATCGCTTTAATTCTCGTTTAAAACCCGAGGACCAGGAACGAGTCCTGGTTGCTGATGACATGTTGTGTAACCTGAAGTCTTCCTCTGCTGTGTTTTCAGACAAGAGAGGCAGTGTTTCGAAAGACGCTGTACGCCAACACCACCATATTTATGAGGTGTAAGTAGCCATCGCAGCTTTTTGTTGTTTTTTTTTTTTTCTAGATGTTTGTTTTAAAAATGAGCACATTTGTTTTGCTCGCAGTGGGAAAAACCTTTTGAAACCTTTTGAATAATTCATTCTGAAGGCTGTATTACCAGTACGTTCTGTTATTCTGTGCATTATTTACTTACTTAATCATTTTTTTTCCCCCATTAAGCCCTGCCCCAGTTTACGTTCTGCGTGTGTTTACAGCCCAGTAAGTCAGTCGGCCACCCTCTGAGAAACGTCCTCTCTTCTTTCTGCAGTTCAGAACGATTCGGGGTCGTGTGACAGAAACCTGGCCTTTAACATCAGCTGGTACCTGCGCTCCTCGGTTTGTTACAATGAGGTCTTCAACACCCCGGTGAGCGCGACCTCTGTTTGTTGATGCCTTTGTTGACAATTTTACCAATAACTGTTTGGAGTCAACTCTGTCGGGCTTTAGGCAAAATATCTCATGAACCGCTGGGTGGATTTTAATGAAACGTTCAGGACATAATCATCAGACATACATCTACAGCTGAAAGGCCGGCAATATGCATTCCCTCAAGGCGTGCTAGGCCTTTAATTGTCCCCCATTGCAACACAAAGAGGAGACTTGGAAATACCCTCCGTTCGGTTCATCTTGTGAGCTGGATAACTTGAAAAATAAGCGACGTACCGACTTCCATTTTGGTGCAAGGATGCGTCTAGGCATAAGTAAGGTCGCTATCAAAAATTGGGTTGCCACGTCAAAATCCAAGATGGCCACCCCATTTATTTGAGGAAACTATAGAGTTTCCTCAAATGATTTGGTGGCTGTAGATTAATTTATTGGCCACCCTCTGGCTCTGGTGGCGGATAAAATTGCTCCCTCCGCTCGTCAGGATACGTCACTCTGCGCCGCCTCGGACAGCAAATTATCATTTCTGTAAAATAACTTTATCCTCCCTCCAAGACTTTATCAGCAAAGATGTAATGTAAGACTTCATCCCTTGTGGAAAAACTTTCTCTAAACTTAGTTTCAGTGGCAAACATGTCCGTGCAGCTAAACACCGTTGGACACCGCAGGAGAGTTCAGCCTGTTTGAATGTCTTAATCAAACAATATTAACACTAAAGGACGTATATTTGTATGTCCTGTTTAATTCCAGTCGAGAAAAACCCTCATCAAGTACCAAACATTTAGTATTCACGACCCTCAGCGGCGGGGGACATCGGTGTTTGTGTTATTGACATAAATATAAGAAATGGTTGCAGATATTCACTCGTTGAGGTTTTGCCTCCTTGTGTCATCAGTCTGTGAGTCACTGCAGCTGATATCTCTGTCATCAAGTGAGTTCCTACGCTGGGTTCATACACGAGCAGAAACAGCAGCGCAGACCTCTTGGGGAATTCCTCCCTCGGCGCCAGAACAGATTTCTTCCCCGCTGGCCTCTCCGCTCAGAGCTTCGCTTCCCTCACCGCGAGCGGACCTTTTTATCCGACAGACTGAGACGGCCGTTTGGCATTTGCGAACTTGTCACGAAGGGACCGCCGACGTTTCCGACAGACGGCGCACAGTAACGAGCGAACAAAGGGAACGTGTCCCTCCGCCGCCCGACCCAGGCGACCTTCCTCCTGGCCAGCACGGCCACGGAGAGCCATCTGTGTCTCTGCGTGGTCTCCTCCATGCGCAGTAACTGAGATATCGCCTTCCACGAGTTCTTCGCCGTTCCACTAACTTTATAAGTTTTGCTGGAACAATTGGCTGTTTTCTCTAACAGCCTCGACCAGCTGCTCCTCAGCTGAGCGGCTGAAAATGAATCCACATAAAAATACCCGCAAAAAAGCCAGACAATAGTTGACAATAGGTTCTGTCCGGACCTTGTGCCCTGAATGAGCGCTCGAAGCTCCTAGGAGAACAAAATGACGCAATTACTGTCACACAGCTACGCCTGCAAGAGCAGATTTCTTCTCTTCTCGTGGAGTATGAATCCAGCTTTAGCCTTTAGCTCCTTTTTCTATGCGATCTCCGGCTCTTTGTCCTTAAGCATGTCAAACTCTCGAAGTTGGACAAAGGCTCAAGGAGCTGAGATGTGTTCGGATCGCCTGCAGCTCGCTGCGGATCCACGGCACGATCCAACAATCCACGACATCCTGAAATTTATCCATCAAGGACGAAAGCATGTCGTTAACAAGCTTTGCCTTGTCGTTGTTTCTGATGTATACGACGTGCTGCTGAAGTGAATCTGAAATCAACCAGATGAAAAGTCACAGCTTGTTTAGAAAACCCGAACAGGATGGAGCGGACTGGCTGACTTTCTTCCCGTCGTGTTTCTCCGAAGGACAACAAAGCGATGAACATGTTCGGCATGGACCACATGTTGAAAGACGGATGGAGCGGCTTCTACAGTCAGGGCTACATGTACTTCGAAAACTGCTCCTCCCTCTTCATGCCAAAGGTCAGTTTGCCTTTCATAGGGTTTGTATACAGCATCCCATTTACAACGTGTTTATTGCTGCATTTTGAGCTTTTTAAATGTTTGTTTCTACCTTTTTCCTGATTTTTACAGGTTTATTTTGCAGACTTTAACCCTTATCAGCCACTGTCCAGCCCAAAGGTGGGTAATTAATCATACTGACATTATTCTGAACTCCCAGATTTGTTCATTTATTGATTTTCACTGAAACTGTGCCTTTCTTCTTAGAGTGACCCGTCAAATCAGACTTTTTCTTGGCCTGACAAGCCGGTGAGGCACGTGTTGAGAACATCGAACCAAAACAACAATCAAAATAGTCATTATATTCGTATTTTTTAGATATTGATTTTATTAGCTTTATTTGTCCCAACGCATAGATCTGGGGATTTCTAACTAAAACAGTTGTAGTTTTTACAGTCAAGATACTAAACTCTGTTTTTTTTCAGGATGTCGGTGCAGTCGCCAAAGCCTGGGAGGACGGTCCCTATCTGTTCATCGTGAAGGTGCAGATTCGTGGACTCGATGATGAAGACATCGCAGCTGAGCAGCTCAGTTTTGCTTTCACAAGTGAGAAGGAATCGTTTTTCACAAAGACTTTTTACAACTCCAGTTCTAAAAACGTTGGAACATTGTATAAAATGAAAATTAAAACAGAATGAAATGACCTGCAAATCTCATGATTCCTGATTTTATTAACAGCAGAACATAGTAACAATATCAAATGTTTAATCTGAGAAATTGCACCATTTTTAGGAAACAATAAGGTAATTTTGAATTTGATGGCAGCAACACATCTCAAAATAGTTGGAACAGACTAAACATTTCAGACCATTGAGATTTATCATTTAAGTGCAGCTTAATGATTTTATGAACTGTAGATGATGGCTTATTTAAAGTCTTCCCAATCCTTAATTGGGAAACAATATTCTGAAATTGTCCCACTCTTTTAAGACAGTTTTTCACAGACTGGTGAACCTCTGCCCATCTTTACTTCTTAAACATTCAGCCTCTCTAAAATGCTCTTTTTATACCCAGTCCTCTTACTGACCTGTTGACAATTAACCTAATTAGTTGCAGGCTTTTTGATGACCCATCCCACCTTTTCTGAGACATATTGCTGTCATCAGATTCAAAATTAGCTTTTTTCCCCCATAAAAACGGTGCAGTTTCCTAGTTGAAACATTTGATATGTTTACTACGTTTCATTGTGAATAAAGTGAGGTTTGCAAGTCATCACATTTTTACACAATGTCTCAACTTTTTCAGAATTTGTAGAATCTTATATACTGTTTACAGAAAAGAAATCGGCTTATGATAAAAATCTTAACTCAAGTAACAGATTTCTTCTTGATCCCCAGTGAAAGTAGAGATGAAAGGACCACATGACTACTCCTCCCCAGCAGACTGGCCTCTAATGATAGTATGTAGCACGATTTTTTACTGAGGATAATGGACCTTTAATCTACATTCATCTTGTTATTGTGTCTTTGAGTTTTAGTGAATCCTTTGAAGCTGTGAGGTCTTTTTTTTCCCGCCCGTCACAGTTCTTCATGGTCATGTGCATCGTGTACGTGCTGTTCGGGGCGCTCTGGCTCTTCTGGTGCGCCTGCTACTGGAGGGACCTGCTGCGGATCCAGTTCTGGATCGGCGCCGTCATCATCCTCGGCATGCTGGAGAAAGCCGTGTTCTACTCCGAGTACCAGAGCATCCGTTACAAAGGAGACTACGGTCGGGCCAGCTGGACGCGCTTTCTTGCGTCTGACATCGTTTGCTTTGTTTAGTTCTCGCAGCGGAATTCGTCGGTCGCGGTCATCGTGTTGTTTCTGTTTGCAGTTCTTGGCGCCGTGATTTTTGCTGAGCTGCTCTCTGCACTCAAAAGATCCCTGGCTCGAATCCTGGTCCTTATCGTCAGTCTCGGCTATGGCATCGTCAAGTAAAGTTTGACCCTTTGAAAAATACTTTTTGAGAGTATCTCCGCTCGTTCCCATTTAAAATGAAGGGTTTATTGTTTCTAGTTTGTTGTTAATGCACTCTGAAACTTGCCTTCCTCTTGCAGACCGAGGCTGGGTACCACGGTGCACCGTCTGGTTGCTGTCGGGCTTCTGTACCTTCTCTTCTCCTCTGTGGACGGTGTCCTGAGAGTGACAGGGGTGACTAAATATGGATTTTATGATGCTTTTCAGAACCAAAAATATAATTTAGTGAAAGGTGATAAAATTGAAGGTGAAATCTTCACACTTAAAATAATTTTTTGTAGTTAAAATACCCAGCAATAAAGCTGCTCAGATGTTTTGTGACCAATAAAGTTTCTGCAGCTTCTTTAATGATAATAGAAAGTGGGAGATCCCTTTCATATCAAATAATAAATACAATCACCTTTAAAAAAAATAATATACTGTACGTATATATTGTTAAATTGCTCACTTCCTAACTCGTCTTAGAATGTGTTGGTGTTGTTCACACAGGTATTCAGACTGCAGGAGGTGGACTAATTATAATAGTCTGATTTAAGACCAGTTTTCAACACGAGATGCAACTCTACAGCAAATTAAGCAATGATTATACAAGCATGGGATAAGAGAATGTAGGAGATGTAGATTGTTTCTTTAATCTTTAAAAGTGTTCAGATTACTGCTTTTTTCTAATTTTTCAATCAACGATGTTTAGAAAGTTTCCTCTTTTTTTTTTCCTGCAGGGTTTCTACGGCACGGTCGCGCTCGTGGCTAACCTCAGCCTCTCCCTCATCGACTCCTGTGTCATGTGGTGGATATCCTTTACTCAGCCAACCTAAAAGTTCTTCTCAGACCTGATCAGGAATTGTCCCGTTCATGCGCATTATTTCCATGTGTACACACAACACTCTCCTTGACTAGCGGCCACATTTTCATCAGCCTCTCTCAAACGACTCGCCTCTTGAAGCTCCGCAGAAATGTGGTGAAGCTCTCTTTATATCAGCACTTCACTAACACGCTCATCTTTTTTGTTGTCGGTGAGTTGAAGCTGTTTAAATAAAACTACAAGGAGGGATTATTGGGGTTATATCGAAATTCACTGAATATGTAAAAAATTGAATTATACGTGCTTTAGGTTTTATTATTGGTAAAATACTTCAAATGATTAAGTAAATGCTGTAGTTTAACATAGAGTTTGTAACAGTTTGAAAAGTATAACAAAAACCTTGTGATGGGGTTTTCCCTATTACTCAACCATTTGGGCTTAAGCAGGTTAACCAATCCCAATTCTGTTCTGGACATCACTGCATGGACTCAGGAACACTTCCTGTAAACACAGCTCACTGTACCATCCACTAATGCTGCTTAAAGCTCTATCAAGCAAAGAAGAAGCCAGATGTGAACACCATCCAGAAACACTGCTGTCTTCTCTGGACCAAAGCTCATTTAAAATGGACTGAGGGACAGAGGAGAACTGATCTGTGGTCAGAGGAACCAAAATATGAAATTCCTTTTGGAAACTATGAAAGCCATGTCCTCTGTACTAAAGAGTGTTATCAGTACTCAGTTCAAAACCTTGCCTCTCTGATAGTATGGGGTACATTAGTGCCTCTGGAATGGGCAGCTTACACATCTGGCAAGGCACCATCAGTGCAGAAAAGTATATCCAGGTTTTAGAACAACATATTCTCCCATCCAGACGGTCTTGCATATTTCATCAAGTCAATGTTAAACCTCAGACTGCATCATTCCAGCAGCATGGCTTCATAGTAGAAGAGTCCAGGAGCTGAACTGACCTGCCTGCAGTCCAGACCTCTCACCAGCAAAGACTCAGGATTGTTGAGCAGCTAGAATCCTCCATCAGAGCAGAATGGGACAACATTCCCTCTAAAACCTCCAGCAGCTGCTCTCCTCAGTTCCTAGATGTTTACAGACTGATGTTAGAAGAGGAGAGGCTTCACAGAGGAAACATGGACCTGATAAACCTTGACGTGTTGCTGACATAAAATTCTAAATAACCTTTTTTTCCTAAAAACTGCACACTTTCTTAATTTAAACATTACTGCGTTCCACTGTGAATAAAATATGAGTTTTTGAGATTTAATTTTTACACAACATCCCAACTTTTTCACAATTGGGGTTTTATTTACTGTACAGATAAATCAAACCTTTAATGAGAGGTTATATATGGTAAATTCTTTTAAAGCACTTGATTAGTTTTATTTCACACATTTTACTGATGTGTTAAAATGTTTTTTTATTTTTGGGAGTTTTGTGGACTTCTTTACTTTAGCAGAATGTTTACAAAGATCAGAATCACATTTCTGTTTACTTTGTGTTTTCAGCTTCCATCATATTTATCATCTGGACCACCAAAGTCTTCAGGCTGGTCGACTGTCAGAGGGTCAGTTTTGTTTTGTTTCTTCAGTGCAGATAAAGTTTTTCCTGCATTTCCTTTTGTTGCTTTTTTTCCTTTGAACATTCTGTTTACTGTGTTCAGAGGAGAAAAGTGAGCCTGCTTACCCTGCTTCCTGTTTACCTTCTGTTTCTAGAGTTGGCGGGACTTATGGGTGGACGATGCTTTCTGGCGTCTCCTGTTTTCCACCATTCTGCTGGTCATCATGGTGCTGCTGCGGCCGTCTGCTAACAGCCAGAGGTCAGAGGCTTGAGCTGACCCCAGTGCACTAAAACGTCCAAACTAATACATAATTCACTTTAGGTTTCATCTCGTGTTCTTATTCCTCCTAGGTTCTCTCATTCCCCTCTTATTGATGAAGATGATGAAGAAGATGAGGCTAAAGAGCCAATGATGAATGAAGCTTTTGGTTGGTTTTCTTTTCAAAAACAGACAAGTATTAATTTGGCTAAACAGTCCTTGAAATAAACATAATTGGTGCAAGAAAAATATATGAAGGATGACATCACAGAGTGAGAGACAGTTTTTTTTTATACCTTTTTATTTATCAAAATACAAACACGTCTGTTATTTAAAACGACTTTTAGAAAATATTATCAAATATTATATGTAAGTAAATAAGTGGGAGCAGTAGGTAAACTCATTGTCAGCCTAATTAGAAGATTCCAGTTCCTGTAAAAAGTTGATTAAATTTCCCAAATCTGCTGCTTGGCCTCCTTTTTCCAAAAAGATTCAGTAAATCTGCTTATTTTCTCTGAAAATATCTGTGTTGCATAACAGTATCTATTCAGCCAACTGCTGTGGATGTCTGTGATTGGTTTGTGTTTTTAGAAGATTTGTACTTTGACTGGACAGTTTTTATTTAATACTCAACAAGAAACCACATTGATTTGCTTACAGCTTATTTTAGATTCATAACCTTTTATTTTATTTGTGGTGGTTTATAGTACAAGTTATTGCCACAGAAAGCATGATCTCAAGGTTCTCACACAGATATTCAGAAATTATCCATCAAAAATGTCTTTTCTGGCAATTTAAAAGAAAAGATCGATAACAATGTTCTTTTGTGATCATGATATTGGTCATGTGACTTACATGGGATCTCAGCTGGTGTTTTTCTTTTTGTTTTTATTTACAGAAGGGATGAAGATGAGAGGCTCGAAGCCTGACACTAATGGCTCCCAAAAACTGTTGAGTAAAGAGGTGGGTTTATTGTCCTCTGCTGCCTTCTTTCTACCTTCAGCCCTGTTTTTCAGGCTCCAGTTTCTTTCTAATCTCTGTTTTTGTCAGGACGAGGACATGAAATGGGTTGAGGAGAACATTCCTACGTCTGTTGCTGATGTGTAAGTGAAGTAGATCAATTTGCGATGTTCCTCTCTTAGCCACGACCTCTGTTCTCTCAGGGCTTCTTTAAAAGTGTCCCCTAAAAGTTTCACATTGTTATTTTTGGCTAAAGTTCTGCAAAGACGCGTAACTAGATCAACATTAAAACATAATTACATTCTTAAAGAAATGGATGAAATGCAGCTAAGACTAGAGATTAGTGGGTAAAATTCAAAGCAAACCTTAAAAGAATGTCTTAAAATGTTTTTTTTTTTTTTTTTTTAAGTCTTGAAGTGCATGACGCCACCCTCTCTACTATTTTTATTCCATACAGAGCTCTTCCAGTAATGCTTGATGAGGAAGAGGTGAGGTCTTTTTCCTCTTGTCCCAGTCCCATGATTCTCCCCACATTTTATGGAAACCAGTATCTCACTGATGGCGGGCAGCATTTGACGCGTGTACTGTCCCAGTCAAAATCCCCACCTGCCACTGTCCCTGAACTGAGTCACACCCACACTGACTGAGTTCCTGACGCCAGTCAGGGCTCGCCTCCCCACATAATTGGAAAAACTATAGGAGTAATAGCGTTTTGCCATGGCCAACAGAAAAATAACATGTAAATAGACACCTTTCTGGCAAACTAGGCCACACAAAGTGCTTTACAACACAATCTGTGCCCTCATTTAGCCATCCACACACATTCATACAGCACTCTACACAACTAATCTGAATACATCCTTCTATAGAGACCAATCAGTGCTTTAGATTACATTTAAACGCTGAAGGGGCACATCTGAGGCCATGAGGGGTTCCAAGTTTTGCCCATGGACACTTTGACATGTCTGCTGCCAGGAATCAAACCTCTAACTCTCGTTGGAGTATGATTGCTCTAACCACTGATCCATAGCCACCGCTGGTCTGTGATGCCCTTAAATGTCCACGGCTGCAATAACACCACACTAAGTATTAACCTACATTTAGTTTGTTTTCTCCAACTCCTGCAATGGGTGCGTAAATACTCCTAGCGCAGGTATATTGAAGCAGATTATGCTTGTAGAGAAAGCACAGCCAACCCTGCTTGAGAATTTTAGGAGCTTAATGCATGATTTATTTTTTTTTTTGGCTTAAAATCCAGGGTCACACAGAAAACATCTAGAGCTACAGCCCCGAATGTCTAACCACGCCAAGGATAAATAATAACTGGTCCAAATCTGCTTTTCCCTATTTGTTAAGTGTATTCTAGTAGATTAAATCATAAACCTGGGGGTTGTTGCTAAAGTGGGTACAAAGCAAGCTAAATTTGGGCGAAAGTGGGCAACAAAATAATGTGCACGGCCAACGGTACAGCTTTTAAAGCCGTGCACATAAAAAAGGACATGGTTTTCAAAAACTGGCCACTCAGCTCAGTGGGTGCTCTGTCACAAACAAATAATGAGACTATGACAGAAGATTTGCCTACCGTCTCACAATTTTAATCTCCAGCCGCATCCCAGTGAGATACTGGCTTTGAAGAGATCCTTCTGCAGACGTTTAACTTACCCTCATTTTACTGTGAGACTGCTGCACGTGCATTATTAATGTCTGTGTCTGTCTTCTAGGAAATCTTGAAAACCAAGATGGAGAGATCCAAAATGGAGTAGACATAAATGGAAAATTTAAAACTACAAGAAAGTTATGTCACTGAGGCAGCAATAAATGCGCTCTAAGTAATTTGATTAACAAAAATGATTTTAAGAAAAGAAAAAGCTAAATGTTCTTGTTTTTTACACAACTTGTGTAACACTGTAATTAGCTCGGGAGCATAATTAGTGTGTTAGAATAAGAAACCGTTGTGCTGCTCCGAGCCGGATGGTTGATGTTGATCTGGGATGAAGGGGAAACTCATGTACAGCAGAACATTTTCCTAAATATTTTATTTGTTTTGCTTCTGTTTCGACAGAATTAGCCAAACTGAAGCAGATACTTTGCATGTTGCACAACACCCCTCTGGAAGGTGACACGTTTTTTTTTAAGCCTTGTCGTAGGATTTTTAGTTTTACAATATGTAAAACTCTTTGAGGATGAAAACCTTGGAGATAATTTCCACCGGCCCCTTTAAAATGCAGAAGTCCCACCAGGTGGATCAGATTCGGAGCATGTTGCTCATGATGCAGGAAACAGTTCGCTTTTGTTAGGAACTGATTGAAGCCAACGCAGCGTCTTCGCTTTTAAACAATCAAACCTGCTAGATTATGTAAGAAACATGTTCTCCTGTTTTTTTTTTCTGTTGTAAAGTGAATTGGCCATGTGATGATTTGAAATGGAAAAAGGAAGTGCATCATATGATTAAGCATTTACTCAGAGGAGTAAAAAGGGATTTTTTTTTCTGTTTTGCCGAGCCAATAGATTACTGTGAACAGGACCAGTGTGTTGTCCAGCTTTCAGTGGCCTGTTACCTGATACTTGACGCTTTTCACAGGTGTTAAGAATTCTGGTCATTTGGTTGTACAACTCCTCCAAAGCAAAGCATTAGTTTCTCTAAAATGGTTCTGCAAGATTTTTCAGAAAGATAATACTAATCCGAACACCTTTATAGGCGTAATGTATAAAATAAGCTTGTTTATTTTTATTGATAAAGGTAATATTTAGTTGCTATTCACATCCTAACACTACTCCAGGTGCATTTAATATTGTAGTAACTGGATATTGTCATCTGTCCATAAGCCTCATGGATGTGGCCTATATTCATACACATGTTTATGGCTTGTACAGTATGTTAGATTTGCTCACTACATGATAAGAATAAATATAATTTCATAATGTTTAGATTTTATTATTACTATTATTGAGTCTGTTTCTGTCACACTGTAAAAATTATGTGTGGATGCTCTAAAATCCTTAATTTAAGTTATGTAGGTTTGAGTATTGTTAAGAATATTGAAATTTTCAAGAGATGCTTGGACTCTCTTCCAGGATTTTGGTTTGCGTTGTATTGTGAAACTTATATTGTTTGGCTTTTTGCATATGTTCTGCAAAGAAAGTTTCTAATAAACTATGATCAAAATGAGTGAATTTGTTTTGATCTTTATTTGCACTTTACAAAAAAAGGGAAAGAGAGCTTTACAGATTGAAGTATAGCGGATGGTACTTATTTTCTCCTTGAAAACCAGAAAAAAAAATGTCTTGGGATTGTCCATGTGCACCTTTGTGTTCTTTGTGTTCTACAATTAATAAAAGTGCTAATAAATAAGCATGAAAGCACCCTTGTGCTTTTCACAGTGCTTATTTCACAGCTTTGAAATAAAACATGCAAATTATCCAACAAAATGTGCAACTCAATGAGATTTTGGTGACAAATGAGAAGCCCTGTTTGGAGCTCTACAGCACAGACATACTTCACAGCAGAAACATAATTTAAAGTTTAAACAGGTCTCAGAAAGTTGGACCTTACGTGTCTGAACTGAACTCTTGAAAAACAGAAAATAAAATAGCTTCTCATCACAACACCTAATTGGTGTTAGACTGCATGTAATCTGTAGTGGATCGAGTGCATCATATGGGTTTGCAGTGAACTGTTGTAATATTTTTATTATTCAGGCGGTTTTCTCCGCCTGAAGTGGTATTTTACTTTTATCTAAATAACATTCGGGTTGAATGTTATTTAGATAATTAATTATCCAACAACCAGTTAATTTACCAACAAGTCTTTAACTGTGTTTATTCCTCTCATCATGGACAACAAGTCCTGTGAATTTGGAGACATTTGGGTTTTTTTTTGCAAAAGTTACCAGGGGGGGAACCAAATATTTCAGCCGTCTGAAATAATCGGTTCCCCCTCTA